>NC_057801.1:691490482-691514413 GCF_018294505.1 Triticum aestivum
CCCATCGGCGGGCGCATCGCCATGCTCCGGACCATCTCCAAGCTCCGGGAGGCGGCGGGGCCGCTCGCCTCCGCCGCAGTCCGGCGATGCTCCGGCGGGCCCCGGATCCACGCCGACGCCAATTGCCCGCGCTGCACCGCGCACATCTCCGTCCAGTTCTCCCTGCAGCCCCTCCCGCCGGCCGCGGCCTGCGGCGCCGAGGGCGCGGGCGCCCACCCGCACCACCACGACGGCGCCAGCGTCTGCCCGACGTGCCGCGGGGCCTTCCTATTCCGCGCCCACCGGATCGACCCCATGTGGGGCGCGTTCCTCGAGATCCCCGGCGGCGTCGCGGGCGACGACGGCGAGGACGCGCCCAGGGGCGACCTATCCCGGATCAAGAGGTGGATTGCGGAGCGCCCGCCGGACGACTGGCCTCCGATGCCGCCGCAGGCTCCCCCGATGCAGATGCCGCCGCAGGTCCCCCCAACCCGACGTAAGCAGGGGAGGAGGAGAGGGAGGGAGGAAGGAGGCGGCGGCGGTGGCGGTGGCGGCAACGGTAACGGAGGGGACTCCTCGGGCGGGGAGGGTACGAGCGCGGCGCCCAAGAGGGAGTGGTGGGGAGGCGCCACCCTGGGGGAGGAGCTCCCGACGCCGCGGGAGATGTGCCGGAGACTCGATGAATTCGTCATCGGGCAGGGCAAGGCTAAAAAGGTGCGCCCATTTGTCCTCGATTCTGCTTGAATTGATCCAAATTGGTGCGATCGTTGCGGAGTGCTGACGTACTTGGTGCAATGTAGTACGTTGGACTAGGACAATTCAGTGGTAGATTGGTATCGGTAGGTGAATTGTGGGTTTTAGTGTGAATCGTCCTAGGCAGTTGACATAATTGAGTGATATAGTGTACGGCTGGTTGCTGCGGCAACGCAGAAATGCACCTGGTTTTAAGTACTACCCCCTCCGTCCCATAATATAAGAGCGTTGTGTAATGTTAAAAACGCTCTTATATTATGGGACGGAGGGAGTAGCTGACTGTGCCTTTAAATTAAAATTTACTGTGCATTTTTTTGGTTGCTTTGCTCAATGGTGGTTGTCTGAATTTTTGGTCTGTGAGAAAATAATTGGATGATATGTTGGTAATTAATATGTTTGATGGACGACTAAGACTGTCAGTGTTTCTAGTAGAAATGTAGAATTGGGTTCTGGTGATTCAAGATTGACAAATCAGGGCTGAGTAAATGGTATATGATCATCAATGCTGGCATGCTGCTGATTATAGAATAATTGCATGTACAGGTTATCATATATGTGCTACTCTTGGGTGTGCGGGTATGCTGTAAACTAAATTTAGGCAATAGTTCCTCGTGCTACTTACAAAATTTGTACACATTGGATATGATCCTTCTGTGTTTGTATTTGGAAGAAGCTGTGATGCATCCTGTCGCAGGTTTACTCAATATCTATTTTTTCACTTATCAAAGAAGTAAAATGCAACAAATATGACCTTGTCTTTCTTTTCCAGCATAGTATATGTTTTTCCAGAACACAACATACCATACTTCCAACATACATATGCAACATATCCAAACTCTTACTTTTGTTTCAGGTTCTATCAGTAGCCGTATACAACCACTACAAGAGAGTATATAACGCAACTGTACAGAAAGGGTTAGTCTCTGTCCTGTAACTACCTGCCTCAGTCTAGCCTTTTTATCATATCTCCACATCAGCAAATCATGAAAGACAAATGCTGAAGTATTTTTACACATTGGTAATGTATTAATTCGAAGGGTTGTGTTTCAAATGTACTCCCAGTAGTTGTTAATTGCCATGTTCTGGCTTTTAAATGGCATATTTGTGACGTTGTTCTATCTAGATCTGCGGACAATTCTGGGTGTCCAGACGCTGCAAATGATGATCACGATAATGTAGAGATAGATAAAAGCAATGTACTTCTGATGGGTCCAACTGGCTCAGGTCAGCTTTTTTTATTTTAATCTTCCACGTTTCTAACTAGCATTTTCACATGATACAATATACATGTATAACGAGATTTATTATAAGTTGGAGCTGACACTGATATCTTTCTTCGTGCTATCTGCTGACAGGAAAAACATTGCTTGCAAAAACATTAGCACGCATTGTAAATGTACCATTCGTTATAGCTGATGCGACATCATTAACACAGGCAAGGGCATCACCTCTTCACTGCCACGTTGTTTGGGGAACTGTCTGAGAAGATTCCTACTTCAATCCATTCGATCTATTCATGAATGCTCAATGTTTAACATAGTTGCTCTGCTCTTAGACTAATTATGTGCTTTCACTAGAATTCACACTTCAACCAATACTCCCCTATCTTATAATCTGCTTAACTTTTGAGTTCCGAGTTTCTCCGCTAAGTATTTTTGTCAAGAGTTTATATCGTAGTAGATTTCTATACAGTGAACTGGTATTTCATTACTAAATTTGACAGCATTTTGCAGGCTGGATATGTAGGTGAAGATGTAGAGTCAATACTGCAGAAGTTACTGGTGGTATGTGTGGCTCGCTATTTAATGCCTCCCCTTCGCATGTGCTCACGTTGTTGTTCAGAAAGAAATTTAAGATTTGTTGGCCCTTCTGACATTCCGAATTTATTTTCAGGAGGCCGAATATAATGTTCAAGCTGCCCAGCAAGGAATAGTGTACATAGATGAAGTAGATAAAATAACAAAGAAGGTGCTGACTTTTTTCTCCCTTTTGCTGAGTAGCTTTTTAGCCAGGAGTTTTGTAAACAATAACTACATTGCAGGCAGAGAGTGCAAATGTTAGTAGAGATGTATCTGGTGAAGGTGTTCAACAGGCTTTGTTAAAAATCCTAGAAGGAACTGTAAGTGATCCCACTTATTATTGGTATCCTTCTTTTTGTTCTCATAACTGGAGTAATTAACCATTAGTGTCTAAAATCTGGTGATACTGCATTACTTTGATTATTACTTTTTTCGGTTTTGCTATGAGCTACTGCAGTATGTTGTATGTTGGGTATTAACTTAGTTATGCTTTTGTACACAGGTTGTCACCATTCCTGAAAAGGGATCTCGCAAAAATTCTCGCAATGATAGTATACAGGTTATATCCCTACCCGGTGCTTAAAAAAATATGTTCAGTATCATATATACATCTAGTATCATATGGATTGAGAATTAATTGCATTCGATAAAAGAGTTTCTTCAAATGGATATTTTTATGTGTGCAAAGGACACTCCACTTGACTAAATAGTGAACTTAGAAACAGAAAGCATGTTTTCACAACTAAAAGGCCACCATGCTCTTGGTTAGAGTAGAGCTGGCTACAGTTATTGGCTATTTTATAAAGGCTGCCTGTTGATGGTAATAGCATTGATCCACGGGGCTGTGGTGGAAATTTTCAAGAGCATGATATTTTTGTTTTTCAGCTACTTTGCTCATTAGGAGTATTTTAAGCCTGTAACAAATCTTATTCTAATGCAGATAGACACCAAAGACATTCTTTTCATATGTGGTGGTGCTTTTGTAGATTTGGAGAAGACTATTTCTGAAAGGTACTGCAGACTTTATGATTATAGAAGATTTGCAAACATTTTAAGTTCATATGTGGTGACATTACATACTTGTGATCTCCACGAGGATTGGAATTTAACTCCGACTTCTTACATAAAGCAGACGACAAGATTCATCTATAGGATTTGGGGCACCCATTCGTACAAACATGAGAAGTTCAGGAGTGACCAGTCCAACGATCACGTCATCTTTGTTAGAATCTGTAAGCATTTCAATATCAACTGATTGATTTATCGACAGCGCTTGTGATGTTCTGATCGTTTCCTCAGTAATTGGAGCAGCCTTTTATCTCACAAAAATATTCTTCACATAATCCTGAACATAAAATTCCATGCCGATTGGCAGGTTGAGAGTGGAGATCTTGCAAAGTTTGGCCTAATACCAGAGTTCATTGGACGCTTGCCCATTCTAGTTAGTTTGGCAGCTCTCGACGAAGATCAGCTTGTTCAGGTAAAAATGTAATGTATTCTTATTTGAGTATCCGCATGAGGTTGCTGGTTTAAGCTTTTGATGTCCTCCTTCATTCAGAATCATGTACTGTTCTTCTCCTTCACATAAACTAAATGATCCGACGTCTGTATAAGTTCTTGCACGATTTTCATATGGCTAGCCTGCTGAAGCTGACTGAAGTGATTTGATCTGCATTCAGGTTCTTACAGAACCAAAGAATTCACTTTCGAGACAATACAGGAAAATGTTTAGCCTGAACAATGTGAGTCCACTAAAACTTGGAAGTGATTATAGGCTTGCTTCTTTGCACTAATTTCTAACATTCTCTTTTTCCCCGATTCTTCAGGTTAAGCTGCACTTTACTGATGGTGCACTGCGAATAGTAGCAAAGAAGGCCATAGTCAAAAACACTGGTGCACGTGGTCTAAGAGCCCTCTTAGAGACCATTCTACTGGAGGCCATGTACGAGGTAGCTGCTTGCAGTTTTCTGTAATGAACGCTGCAAAATCGAGGCATACGTTCTGACATTCTTCGTAAACAGATCCCTGACGAGAAAGCAGGAAATGAGCGAGTAGATGCTGTTGTGGTGGACGAGGAGGCCATTGGTTCCATTGACAGGCCCGGGTGCGGGGCTAAAATTCTTCGGGGGGACGGCGCATTGGCGCAGTACATAATAAGAAATAACATTCCGAATTCACCGGTATGGTACCCAATTTGTGAAACACAGAAAAGTTACCCTATTGTCACATGCTATTAGCACAATATGTTTCTCTTTAAAATTGAAATGGAGAAAATAGCTCTTAACTTGCACTGCCTCTGTGCCTCCTCTAATGCCTGCTCTAACTTGCAGGAAACTAACGAGGCTTTGGCGGGGGAGCTCGAAGACGCGTACATGCTGTCAAGAATTGTTAGCTTGTGATTAACCTTACAGACACCGTATATTATGTAAAATGTCCTCTACTCACACCCAGTCAATTTAACCAATTTTCCTGTCATCTATGTTAAAGTTTGCGGTGAGGTCCGACGAGTGGAGATCCGGCCGGCGCGCCATTTGTTGTAATTGTTGATGTAAACAGGAGTTGCCTTTTGATCGAGCAACCACCCTGCTATAAGCAAAATGTTTCTCATTCTTTCTTTCTGGTGCCCCCCAGCCGGGCGGGCAGCTAGCTTATAGTTGTTGTTGGCAAAGGTGTACACATCAATCAGCCTCCTCACAGTTATAATAAGCAGGCGCAGTTTGCCCAGTGGCGTACAGGTTTCAACTTTCAAGCATTGTCTGTGAAAGAACATCCTGATGTTTGTCCTGCAGTATCTACATCTGTTCAAGCCTGTCGTTCTGGGATGCTGTGATTTCTTCAAGGAAAGCCGTACGATTCAAATTTGAACTAAAACCATGACAAGAATTATGGAACGTAGGGACTACTTTTCATGATCACTATCATATCAACGTTTAAGGAATCATGAATCTTCAGGTCAATGGTGCTAAAAGATGGTTCACACCCCCTGCAAAAAAAAAAAGATGGTTCACACCACACACAGTGGGTCTGAAGTCTCAGCTGGGCAGTTTCGAAGAGAGAGGTGCATGTCGAAGCGCAGCGCAGCGACCTCCTAACAACAAGCGCAAACCTTGGTGCGGTTGCGTAAACCCGGCGCGTGCACGGATCGCGAGGCTGATCGTGCGGCGAGGCGCGGCCAGACGGACCCGTTCAGCCGTCACTCTCGTCACCGTCCCCCCTCCTCCCCACCCCAGTCCCCAGTCGCTGAGAGAGAAGAAGAGATATCGAACCCTCCCGAACCTTCGGAGCGCGCACGGGGCGAGCGAGCGAGGGAGAGAGATGGCGTACGGCGGCGGCAGGAGGGGCTCGTCCAGGTGGGGCCTTCCGATGGTGAGGTCGGACGCGCTCGGCAAGCTGGGCCCCTCCTTCGGCATCGGCGCCGGCTGCGGCGTCGGCGTCGGAGTCGGCCTCATCGGCGGTACGTGCCTCCCCAGTTTTTACCTAGGCTTATTCCGCCGCCTCCTCTCTCCCTCGACCTCGAATGAATCGGCGATGGACATGGTACATGCTTGCCCGTGTTTAGTTTGGATATATTCAGTGCCCTCAGTCAGTGGCGAATAGAGTGCGGGGATTCGGGACCCGTCACGGTCACCGTCAGGATCAGGGTAGCTGATTCGAGTAATTCGATTCGAGACCACTACTTGTTTGAACCCTACAAACGTATCCTGCACTTCTAATCAGTCGCATGTTGTCAGCAGCTTTTGGAGTGGGAAGACTGCAGGGTTCAGGTAACTCAGGTGCGATAATTTAGGTCTGTATGTATGGAATATTGGGTTATGGATAATTCCCATGCTGTGGAATTCCTGTCAAAATCTGTGTTCACCCCGCTTCGTAAATAACCGTCGAAGTGTGTGTGTGCAACAGTGCAATGCTATAGGGCTCACTAGCAATCTAGCCCCTTCCCAGCCGCAACAAAAGGTTGAGTGTGGATGACTAGTTATGCAGAATATCTGCGTCTTTTTTTGGACAGGCACGCAGTACCTTTATGGGAATGCTTAAATAGTATGGGAGTGGTATATTCTAACAGAATGTTAGGCTTGCGAACGAAAAGGCTTCCTGCGAATATTTGTACACTTGAAATGTCATCCTGAAGCTTATTTGAAGTGGAAATTGCAGCTAAGATTCGAGAATTATATAGTTGGTATAGTAGCAAATCAACCACATAAGGGGATACAGGAAGGTAAATGTGGTCATCATGCAGAGCTCAGTAGACCACTCGAAAGGGAGGCAGCTACTCATATAACTTTCCAAAGTCTAAAAGATTAAAACAAATAAACAAGTACTGGTAATCAAAGATTTCTCTGATGTCAATATCTCTAATTCTAGCAGTAAGATAAGGCTGTTAGATATGCACATGGATGCTTGAAGTCATCTGCGCTATATTAGATTTCATCTTTCCATGCATCAAAGTATGGTTTGCTCCCCCCTTGATAAATATCTGCAACACTGCAAATATTGCCACATGCACCTGCTCCTAGTTGTGCCTCCCACTTTAATCAGTCGTGTTAGTTGTAACAAAATACAAGATGATATTGGCTTTCTAAATACTTCAGGGTTCATGTGGAGGGAATACCTTTGGGAAGAACGACTTATTTAGCCTACGGCTCTGAACACCATAACACAACTGGTTCTGCATATGTTGACTGCGGGCATTGTTTAACATCAAATTATCTTGCCTGTTCCTTTCTCATTTCTTATTTGGCTGAACAGGCGCAGGAATTGGAGCTGGATTCCCTGGTTTACAGCTGGGATTCGGAGCAGGCGCTGGATGTGGAATAGGAATAGGCTTTGGCTACGGTTTTGGAAAGGGGATTGCATATGACGAGAACGGAAAATATTCAAACATCAGGAGATCATTTCAGAACACCGGGAGCCTTCCTTACGAGTAAGCAGCAACTCATTCTAAGCTTTGTACTATCGCAAAAATGGCTCCATTTGGGCTTCTCCTGTTGCTCGACATGCTTGCATCCACAGAGGGGGCTTGCTTGACCTTGAATCTGCTTATATGTGTTATTATAAATGCCAATTGGCTGGTTCATTCATACATACACTTGATGTGAACTGTCTTTGACATGTCTGACTTCACATGTTATCTCATTCTTTTAACACGACGAAAAAAAATCTGCAGTCAGGAGTTTGATATCCTGTTTGACGAGGTGATGGAGAGCACCAGGAAGCTGATCAAAGCGACGACAAAGGAGATCGACAAGTGGAGGCGTATGTAGCGCGAACATCACACCACATGAACAAACAGGTTAGTATTTATCAGAAGCTTAACGCGCCACGTGGAACCCGAGACGACCTCCTCTTTGTCTGACGTTCCATCTGAATAATTTCAGGGATTCAGCGAGATACGCCGTCAGTATTCTACCCTCGTGAAGGATCAATTTCGTCAAGGCATGTGCGAGGGTGCGAGCATCATGTGACCGCGACGCCGTTCCCGCACCACCGGAATTGCGTGGCGTCGCTGTCGGTACTCGGTAGCATATATTGTTCGTCTGTAGAATCGCTGTTTCGCATTGAAATACTCGGGCCTTGCGCAGCATCGCCTCAAATCAAATCTTTCTCCGTGTCGTTAATCATGCCGTCTGTATTTAATTTCCTGATTAGTAGTCAACGTCACCTCGCTGGAGTCACTGCTGTTCGTACTTCTTTCTGGGGCATCATTGTTAAGCAAGATTTGCGTTCCTCCAGAGCAGTAGTGCATACTCCAAACGCTTCCTACGTCAGGCGAAAACGAAACGCGATTAATGATTTCGTTCTTATCGGTGTCAGCTGTCTCCCATACCATTGGAGGGCAAGATAGGGAAGTCTTGCAGGTGAGTGTACAATTCAAAGTTCCAAGTAACACGCTAGGCTGTTGTCAATCAGTGAATCAACGGTCAGCGTTTCCGGCATCCGCATCTGATGTTCTTAGTCCAGGATCAGGGTGAACAAGAGGCTAAATTTCGTGTTTTGACCCTTCTCAAACACTCAATCAGTGAATCAACCCAGTTTTTTTTTTTTTGATATTGGACCATTTTCCTACCGCCGGGGATCTCGGCGGTAGGGTTGCGTAGCCTACCCTCAGAATCTTTGGCGGTAGAGTAACGGTAGCCGCCATCTCTCTAACATCCCAACACTGACATGGCAGACTTCCTACCGCTGGCGGCCTTGGCGGTAGGATGTGCAACCCTACCGCCGAGCGCCATGGCGATAGGGTGTGCAACCCTATCGCAAAACAACAACGACTTCTCGTTCCAGTATGAGTGAGGCCCCCTACCGCCGAGCTCCATGGCGGTAGGGTCTGATCATAGTGCATTTTTTTTCACACAACTTGTATTTTGACTTCAATTTTTTTGCCACAACAATATTATAGACTTAAAAATAATAAGTATGTATCACATCCACACATTCAGCAATGTTATAGACTTAAAAACAATAAGTCTGATCATAGTTCAACTAAGAAACATAGCACACATCCACACATGTAGCAAATAGTTTCACATAACTAACGGTTCGACAAATACCAAATAGTTTCATGCAGCCAACATAAAAGGTTTAACTAGTTCAACGGCAGTAACTTCACTTGCTCCTTCCCCTCTTCAAGGTACGGTCCTCGTTGTTCTTTGAACGGGTCTCAGCCGCTGAAAGGATCGATATGGTTGACTAGAGGGGGAGTGAATAGGCAACTAACAATTTTTAGACTTTTCTTTAACAATTTAAACCTTGCAATGAAATAGGTTGTCTAGATGTGCAACTACGTGGACAACCTATATGATGCAAAGACAATAAGCACACAAGCAAGCAATGGATATAACTTAAGTAAGCTTGGAAAAGTAAAGGGACAAGATAACCAAGAGTGGAGCCGGTGGAGACGAGGATGTGTTACCGAAGTTCCTTCCTTTTAAGGGGAAGTATGTCTCCGTTAGAGCGGTGTGGAGGCACAATGCTCCCCAAGAAGCCACTAGGGCCACCGTAATCTCCTCACGCCCTCACACAATGCGAGATGCCGTAATTCCACTATTGGAGCCCTTGAAGGCGGCAACTGGACCTTTACAAACAAGATTGGGGCTATCTCCACAACACTTGGAGGCTCCCAACAACACCACAAAGCTTCACCACAATGGAGTATGGCTTCGAGGTGACCTCAACCGTCTAGGGTGCTCAACACCCAAGAGTAACAAGATCCGCTAGGGATAAGTGGGGGGAATCAAATTTCTCTTGGTGGAAGTGTAGATCTGGGCCTTCTCAACCAATCCCGAGCAAATCAATAAGTTTGATTGGCTAGGGAGAGAGATCGGGCGAAAATGGAGCTTGGAGCAATAATGAAGCTTTGGGGGAAAGAGGTGGGTCAACTTTGGGGAAGAAGACCCCTTTATATAGTGGCGGGAACAAACCAACCGTTATCCCACTCACCAGCCCCGCACAGAGCGGTACTACCGCTAGGGAAGGGCGGTACTACCGCTCCGGGCGGTACTACCGCTCAACCCAGCGGTACTGCCGCACTGCCAGGGCCCTGACCCCAGGGCGGTACTACCGCTAGGGAAGAGCGGTACTACCGCTTAGGGCGGTACTACCGCTCCTACTACCTCCCTTAGTGCCGCAAAACCCGACACGAAAAACTTCGTTCGAGAATCGAGGCGGAAGTAGCCCAGACGCACATCGGTACTATGGCCGAAAATCCCAAGCGGTACTACCGTTCGGAGAGCGGTACTACCGCTTGGAGCGGTACTACCGCTCCGAGAGTGGTACTACCGCTGGGGAACTTCGGCGGTACTACCGCTGTGGTCGCGGTACTACCGCTGGGGCAGAGCAAAGGATAGCAAGGGGAAAACGGCAGCTCTAGATATGCGGAAGGAAAGACGACGGGTGTGATAAGGATGTGTACGTGTGATTCCACCCAAGTCTTACCAAAGCGGATCCCCTCTTGATAGTACGGTGACTCCTACGAAACTAGTCCACCAACAACGAAACGAAGGAGCTACACCGTCTTGAATACAACACCGAGGGGAGGAAATCGTCTCATGCCAATGGATGAATCTCTGAAAGAACTAAACGCACACGATTAGTCTGCACAAGCATTGTCATCAATCACCAAAACATCTTGGGGATAAATATGCCCTTACAGCCGCCTTCTTCTTGCGCTAAGGAGGACGCGCTCTCTGAAACGGGGATGGACTTGCACAATCCCTCTTCAGCACATTCCTCTTCTCACGCAGGGTTGTCTGAGTTGGTGGAGGTCCGCCATCGTCGTCGTACTCCTCCTCCTCATCGCTCTATTCCTCTTCTTCCTCTTTTTCATTTCTTGCTCGCTCCTCGTCCTCTTCTTCATCTTCATCTTCTTCGTCCTCGTACTCCTCCTCGTCCTCTTCAACCACCCTAGACGACGAGGCGGCCTGCCTCGATGAAGCGAGGCTATGCATCGGGGCTGCAGGAGCATAAGCATCAACAGAGGAGGTAGTGCACCCAAGCAGGCCCACAAGCTTGCGACATTTGTTGACGATCTTCTGCAATAAGAACGAAACAAGAACATGATGTGGATCAAGTTTATGGTTACAAACAAAAATGAACTTAAGAAAGAATGTAATTGCAGGAGGTTTGATGTTACCTTCACCGTTCCCCTCAACTTCTTCTCACTATCTCGAGTCTCGAGGATAGAACTTAGCGCACCCGAGGCTTCAAATGCTTTTGTTCAGCTCCGAAGACTACAAAACAATAAATGAGTCACACTCACTAAAGTAGATTTCATCGAACCGCTGGTTGAAAACAGATAAACACAACTTACCATTCTGTTCATGAGGGGTCCATACTCCCTAAATCTGCCTTTTAGCTCTCTGATGTTGTCATGGTAGGCTTCATTCTCGGAGCCGTCATCGTACAGTTCTTTGGCGTCTGCTGTCGTCCGCTGGGGCCTCAGGCGCAGACGATGCTTGATGCCATCGTCGTACCACCACATGTGATCCTCGTATTCATCCCAGTCGATCACTTTCCTCTCCACATCTTTGCGAGTTTTCCACTCAGTCCATTCCTTCACGTATCTGGCATGTTGCTCTCCCCAATCTATGATCGACCGATTCTTCTGCCTGCTCATCCAGCAAAGCATAAGAAAGAATGTAAAACACCATAATAAAGAATGTAAAACATCAAAACAAAAACACGGAAATGGAGAAGAATGCACTCAAATGTAGGTCAGAGCCACCGGTATCAATGAGACCGCCTGGTGGTGTACGTTGCACCCTACCAAAGTGCGTGGCAACACACTGTGGCAAGTGGTACTCGACGGCATAGACATAAATCATGGGCACGATGCACCGCCAGAGAAGCCGGTCTTGCCTGCACATCACGTTCAGCTCGAACCCCCACGCTCGTTCATTATACGGCCGCCAATTAACCTAGTACCAAAAAATGGTAAGCTCACATGAAAGTGTCGTCAAAAATATTCAAAATCTAGTTCTACCTTGAAAGCCGTCAGAGCATCAAGCTCGTTGGTGAAGACCTTGTACAAAGCCTTGGATGTGCCCGTGTAGACACCCACCACGATCCTAAGCGTATGCGACGGTCGGGTATCGATCATCTTCGTCATCTTCACCATAGTCAGTCCATTCACGCTGGCGCAACTTCTCCGGACGCCCCACCGGTATTCGCTCTCACATCCAAAGGAGAGGCCCCAGACACATCCACACATACCGGACGTGTCTTCCGTCCTCTGGGTTGCATCGTCAAGATAAAAAACACATATACGATAAGATGACATAAACTAAAGCAGCACACGTCCATGATATTTGAAACAGTGTGATATTCCCTTACCGAATGGTATAGATATGCGAGGCCGGCGGACCCCCAACTGTACCCTGCATCCCAGTCCTTTAGGAAGTCGAGATACATCCATAGGGCATTGTCCCCAGAGCAGTCTGGAAACACGACCTATATGAGAAGATACCACAGGTAGGCCCTGGCGTACTGCTCCACCACCCGGGGGTTCGGCACCTTCTAGGAACTTGCTCCGGTGCTTCAGGAGCCAGGGCAGCGGTACGCCGGAAGTCCGGTTACCCTTAGGCGCGCGGGGGGGGGGGAGGGGAGGGCAGTCGCCGATGAGGGTGATAACCCTATCATGCCAGTTCTTCCTCTCCACTCGTCCAGTGAGAGCACGACCCTCGAGCGGTAGGGTTTTAATCATCCCCCAATCCAGGAGGGTCGTCGTCATCTCCCCACATGGAAGATGGAAACTGTGTGTCTCTGGCCGCCACCGGTTGATCAAAGATGTGAGAGTTGAGTGGACGAGCGTTGGTGGCTTACGCTTGAACTGTAGGACGTAATCCAACACTTGGGCTCTCCTGTAGAACGGCGCGTACCGGTCGTCGTACTCCATCTTAGCGTCGTCTTGTGACCCCTCATCCGCAGTGGCGGGATCATCTGTCAAAATGAAGAAGCAAATAATTAGCAACTTGTGTTTCATCAATTTGAAAGATTTGGTTCAAGAATGGTAATTACCACTCCATTCTCAATGAAACAGGCACGATGACCCTTATCGAACGCAGGGTCAAGCAGGGTATAGTTAGTGCCGATGTTGCCCGCAAGAGGTGACCTCCTAAATAAAATTGCATAAACATAAGCATACGCATAATTAAAATAGCATAAGCATAATTCAACACACATTTGTGACATTTTTTATTCATTCATTTGTAAACATGATTCTCATAAGCATGATTCATTCATTCATTCATTTTGCATAAGATTGTTTTAACACTATTCATTCATTTCTTCAATTTGTAAAAAATAAGTAAATACATACAATTTTTCTCCAATATCCACTATATGCATACGGTTGATTACAAAGGTTCATCACATCATGTAGTTCATTCCTTCAATAAGCATATCAAGATTTTTTTAACATGAACTAGGGTTCATCATGTAGTTCAAAAATAAGTAAATACATATCAAGATGCATCACAAAGGTTCAAATGGTTGAGATGCATCACAAAGGTTCATCACATAAAAAAACCTATGAGTTCAATACTTCAATAAGCATATCAAGATTTTTTTTAACATGAACATGAACTAGGGTTCATCATGTAGTTCAAAAAAAAGTAAATACATATCAAGATTCATCACAAAGGTTCATATGGTTGATATGTATCAAGGTTCATCACATCAAAACAAACCTATGAGTTCATTCCTTCAATAAGCATCATATCAAGATTCTTTTTACATGAACTAGGGTGGGCGTGAATCAAATAATACATCGAGTCGGAAGCTATTTGAGAAAAACTAATTGGATGGATAGAATAAGCTTACTTTACTCGTTTCGGAGCCATTTCGATCCGCAAGAATGGCAAAGAAACGAGAGAGATCCGAGGGGGAGAGTGGAGGGGACGAGAGAGAGGAAGAACAGAGAGGGCGGCGAGGTGGGGAGAGATGGGGAGGGGGAGGGCAAATCGGCATCAGGCTTACATGTGCCCCAACCCTGCCGCCAGACAGTCCGGCGGCAGGGTCTCACATCTTACCGTCGGACCCTGTGGCAGTAGGGTCGAGTAGAGCTCACGGCGGCCGTCAGTTGCCTGCTGACGGGGATTAGTCAGCTACCGCCGCAGTTTCTAGCGGTAGCCTATGCATATCTACCGCCATGCTGTGTCGCGCTAAGAAAAATGGTCAAATGTAAAAAAATAAAATCGAACCGGAGTCAGATCCGGTTAAACTATTTCAAAAGGGTCAAAACACGAAAATTTGCGAGAACAAGATCATCGGAGATTCATCACCAAAAACACTACAAGTACCTCGCTGGCTGTGTTGTACTACTACTAGATGGTAGTGGTAGTAGAAGAAAGCAGAGGCTGACGAGGCCTACTAGAAAACCATTCTCGTCTTCTGATTCGAACTTTCCGCACGGGAGGACTACCACGCCAGAGGAGAGCAGAGCAGAGAAAGGCATGTGAGTGAGTGAAAGAAAATCTAGCCATGACGTTTTTATGCGAAGCTACCCTGGCAAAGGCTGCGGGCAGAATGATTGAGAGCTTTCCTCTTCCCTCTCTCTCTCTCTCTCTCTCTCTCTCTCTCTCTCTCTGCCAGATCGGCCGCTTTATTGGCTGCCACCGTGCACATGACATGAGTCACAACCTACTACCTGCCACGGTCAAAACATGTGGTGGGAGTATTCAGGTTTGCATGCCATCATTTGGAACATGGTAACATGCAACCCGCCCAAAGGGTTCCAAAATGTACACGGGTCTCTTTGACTAGCAGGATTCTAAAAATGTAGGAATTTGAAATAAATAAATAAACTGTAGGATTAGGAATTTGAATCCTACAGTATTTTTGCTTGTTTGATTGCGCCACGGGGAAAACAAAAGGAATCTTTTAAGGCCTCCTTTGGTTCAAATGATAGAAATATCATAAGAATAAGAAAGTCATAGAAAATGAGATGCCAATTTCTATACGAAAAGATATGTCATTTGCTTCATAGGATAGGAATTTTTTCATTAGGCCCGAGCCAATGTTTGTTTCCCTTTGAAATGAAAAGGACAGGAACCAATCCTAATAGGAATAGGAATCCAATCCTACAAACCAAAGAACACCAAAGGAAAATTCCTTGTAGGATCCTACCCTATAGAATTTCTATAAAATTCCTGTAAATCAAAGGAGGTCTAAAGAGGTTGGACTGGATACTAAAATACCGATGAAATTTAGTGCAAAATAATCCTTGGGAAAAGTTCCCATGGGATTCAATCCTATGAATCAAACAACCAATATAAGAAGAAAAAATCCCATGAATCCGAATCCTCTAGAATTCCTTTGAAAAATCTTCAAATCAAAGAGACTCTCAACGGATAACTACTTGGATATTGTGAATGGTAACCTAAAAAGTTAGACAAGTTTTCTATCTCTAAGATATTCCTGTCCTACGAACCAAAGAAGGCTAAAAGGTTGGAGTGGACACTAAAATTCCTATGGTTTTTTTTAACTGAAAACTTTAGTGTAAGGTAATCCTTGGGAAAAGTTCCCATAGGATTCAGTCCTATGAATCAAACAAACAATATAAGAAGAAAAAATCCCATGGATCCTAATCCTCTAGAAATCCTTCAAATCAGAGAGGCAGGCTAAACTACTTGGATATTGTGGATGGTAACCTACAAAGTTAGACAAGTTTGCTTGGATAATATTTTCTAGCAGGAGAAATTCTTCCTATCATGTTTGTCAGTATTCCCATATGCATCACAAGTACCTTACGACACTATGATCCTACAGTACTTGATACTGACCATCCAATTTCGATACTGCTACTTAGACAAAAAGGGCACTACTGCCTAAAGCCTAAAACCTAGGTTGGTACTTAGGCAACACGCCAAAGGGAGACAAGGAAAGGGAAATTATGAATGCAAATCAATCATTAACAGAGCCTGTCTGCCTGCCTGTCTAGTACTACCACTACTAGCACACAAAAGCACCAGCACATGACAATATCATATTACAGCTATTTTTTCCAGGCACACAATACCTGGCTGATTATTGTCCGACACTTGGATGGCCACCTGGCCTTGTTAACTTACCCCAAACCAATAAACAATGTCATTTTTTCCAAAGTCAGATTGCACAGAAAGAATAAATAATAGGAACAGCGTCAAACATCAATCAAGCCCACCGAGGATCATCATTCGCCCACGGACCCATCTACGGTTGGTAAAGCACGCAGATCATGACAGGCATAGGCCAGCACTCATCATCCCGGCAAATGCAACACCAATCATCTCCACCCTTGTCATCAGATTCAGACAGACCAAGTCTTTTTAGATCACCGCCCCGTTTTCGGACGCTTCATCCCGGCGGAGTTAAAGGGGGACACGCTCGGGCTAAGGTGGGGGCTGGGGCTTTCCTCCCTCAGAGTGCCATTCAGGATGGCCAGCTCTCTCAGCTGCTGCTTCTTGTAGTAGTCCATGGACTCATCCTGATCAATGACAGCACTGGTTAGAAAGGGCATGTCGAATCGTGGAGACAAATGGGAGCGAAACAGGAAACAAATGTTCTTACCATTGGTTTGAGAAGATCTTCCAGGATGGTCACAGCTTGGTTTAGACGCACATCAATAATGTCTGCTGGGAACTCTGCTTCCACAAGCACGTGCAGTGCCTCATTGAGGTGCTCATATCCAGGCTTATCTCTCAGCTTCTCTTCCTATATTACAGTAATGATATACTCATTAATTCATTCATATCGCTAGGGGGTACGGGAAAACAGAAATGAAGAAAAACATTACATAGTACATGTATCAAGAATTCAATGATCTTATTATGCAACAGATAAATACAAGAAAAGCCCAATGTCAAAGTCTATAACTAAAGAGCGAGGTATTTCATGTCCAAGGGTAACACCATAATACTGAAATGATGTTTGCATCAGAGCAATAAGATGCTACTATCAGATTTGAAAAGCCTACATTTGCATCTACAAAAGCCTATATATATACATATTACATGTATCAAGAATTCAATGATCTTATTATGCAACAGGTAAATAAAAGAGAAGTCCAATGTCAAAGCCTATAACTAAAGATCAAGGCTGATATAATTTCAAAAGCTTGTTTGCATCAGAGCAATAAGATATCAAATTTGAAAAGCTTATAAGTGCATCTAAAGAAACTTATATACAGCAGACTAGCATCAAAACCTTAAACAGTTAAGTTACAGGGTCAGTTTACTGAATCATACTATTGATAGATAGAATGTACATATATCACCAGGATCCAGACAATATCCAAACAATGAAGGCTAAGGGGAACAGAAAGCTAGAGAACTAGTGACATAAGCCACCACCCACCGATAAAAGAATGTTTTTACAGCAGTCACTAGTCAGTACTCACTGCAGTTAAACTATATATTCGAAACGTAGACCATGTCATCTCACAATGTCATTAACCTAGAGGCCCTAGTAGATAAACAACTAGAATGAGCAAGTGCTGGAACGCGGGTGGGCCACTGCGAACTCCAGCCACTGAGCTAGTGCTCAGTTCTCAGAATAAGCAAGTAGCAGTAAGTATGTACAGTAATAAAATTTGAATGATGAAATATCCGGAGGTGCGGGCTACGTGATAGTAAGTTCTAAATAGATGTCTCAATGAGAATCCGACAGTGTTACTAGTCCTAAAATAAGTTGGCAATCATTGCATGTCAATTAGGCCAGACTAAAGGTTCAGTTGTTTATGGTATTAGCGATTAAATATATTAGCCAATTCAACCAGGGAAAAGAATCTCTTAAATTAACTATGACAGTAACACATGGTATACATCCTAAAACTGTCCAATGGTTTAGCGCTGCTAAAATCAGGAACTGGAGAACAATACATGATAGTGTGCTCAGTTACCTTCACAGAGTCTTTAACTGATCCACGCCCACGAATGTAAACTCTGCATTGAGTCGTAGCTTCAACTCTTTTCAGGGAGTTTCCTCGTGGCCCCAATAGACGGCCAACAAAGTTGAACTAGCAATGGACAAAAGAGTGTAAATCATTCATGACAAGACACAGCACATTAATAAAGTGATAGAAAACCCTAAAGTAATGCATTCTTACGTTAGGATACTTGTCCACAGGAACATCTAGCCTCACAAGTTTCTTGACAACAGGAGTACCACCAAGTGCTGGAGCACCATTCCAGCTCATTGGTGATGCTTGCAGAACCCCCATATGCTGAAAAAAGAGACAATATTTTCTCCATAAAATAAATTAAAGATAACTTCCTAAGATAAGCAAGATCCAATATAAAGAAACTGTGTCCTTGACAAAATTAGTTGCAAGGGTTAAATCTGGATCAAGTAACTACAAGGCAATATTATAAATAACAAAGTGATTCTTTGTTAGTTGCAAGGAACAGATGAGTCAAAATGGACAAATAATATTCATCTGCCACTAGCACAAGTCAGATAATGGTGGGGCTGCATTTTCAATGATATTTTCTCCATAGAATAAATTAAGATAACTTCCTAACATAAGCAAGATCCAATATAAAGAAACTGGGTCCTTGCAAAAATAGTTGCAATGGTTAAATCTGGATCAAGTAACTACAAGGCAAAATTATAAATAACAAAGGGGTCCTTTGTTAGTTGCAAGGAACAGATGAGTCAAAATGGAGAAATCATATGCATCTGTCATTAACATAAGCCAGGTAATAATGGGACTGCATTTTCAATGATACTATACTGGTACTGCGGTACATTACATTCCAGAAAACTAGTGCAAGGTTAAAACTGACTACATGGTATGCATAAAATATCCACAATCCATGCAAAATCTTTTCATTTTATCAGGGTAGCCATCCTATAAATGAAATTACAACATAGCAATTCAATCTCAACGGTAATCAGCGATTGCTTGAATCTGCATTACCTCTGCTTGCCTTCCTGACCATCCCTCCAGATCCATTGGTTGACCATTCACTGGGTGGCCAGGTAACCTTAACGGGCTACCATGCTCAATTCTCTCAGCATCAACAAAATTATGGTTAGGTGGCAAAGAAGATGCCCGCAAAATCTCTGCATTAAACAAACATGGTAATGATGAGGCAGTGAGTGAAATGTTTTTCAGTATATGATAGTACAATGATGAGAGTAATACCCTTGCCCTGCACTAAATTGGGGGCAGTAGGCGTTATATTTACAAATACGTCAAATGCCTTATTATCGCAGCAAGTAGAGACTTTCACAGTAAGAATAGGAATAAGCTACATGGCAACCATTCTTAATAGATATTTGTTGTCGATATAAAAAACATCAAATTCCAAAGTGTGAAGCCAATTACGAAACAGAGTTGGGATGGCAAAGTTATTTATGGCCAAGAACTGGACAAGTTACCAGTATATTAGATCATAGGGTATATGAGAAATGTATTAATGGGAGATCTGGTTTAACTTGCCCGACCGACTAATAAATGATAACATTACCAATATTTTTGGACAGGAAGAGCATCATACATCGACAAAGATATATCAGGTCATCAAATTGTCATAGCAAGTTATAACCATTACTAACAGTCCATAACCTAACAGATTCAGGGTAAAACAGATTGAACTAAGCATAGCTATGAGTGATAGTGAGTGAATGATTGACTGCATCATGAACAACACATAGTATCTACACTGCTAAAGACCATATAAACAGGAAGAATCACAGTAGTGACTGAAAGAAAAATAAACCTTGGTTCAAGAGCCTGGTGCAGTAGGGAAGAACTTGAATGAATGGGCCTAACTTCTGCCTCTCAGCAAGCAACTCAGCCAGATACCTGCCGAAGAAACAAGCACATTAGGATAACACAGGTCACTCGAACTCTGTTGTTCACATGAGAGATTAATACGATATGACAGGAAGTACAATCATGATTTGAAGCATCTAAAATAACCAGAAGGCAGACCAAAACGATGTAAAAAAACTAGAACTTTTGATTAGATTTATACAACAAGATCCAGCAAGATGTAAAATTGTACACACGTCTATCAATAAATGACCAAATTATTACAGACGAATTTTTACATCAACAGGCTAAAAAAATAAATCTATCAACGAGGAGCAATCATCCAAATCCCTATCTCCACAGATCACTCCTCCATCACAATCTCAGCACTCGAAGAAGGCCGGAACCAGGCAGGAATCTCCGCCGGCCGCATCAAATCTCGTGCTTGACGGAAGATTCCGAGGTGGCTGGATCAAAATACGAAAAACAAAAACTCGACCGGAAGAAACAAGAACAGGAATAGCAAAGCAGGAGCCCCACCTTTCTCTCTCAGAGGAGGCAGAGTACCTCATGGAATTGAGGTGGTGGTGATGAGGCGAAGAATGGACAGGGGACTGCGAGTACTGCTGCAGGTGAGACGGCGGCGGAATCCTGTCGTCCATGGCTACCGGCGGCGAAAGGAACAGACTCTACAAGATTCAGGGGAGGACCAAGAAACCGAGGACCCAAAAAATCGGAGACCCAAAGCAATCAAGAAAAGAAACCAAGAAGAAGAAGCAACTACTTAGCAAAGCTACGGTAGGGAGGGGCAATCCTGAGGCCCGGAAATCTAGAAGTGAGGAGGGATTGGCAAGGACCAGGAGGATATTTATAAGGGATAGATGGGATTGTTTAGCACATAAGAGGAAGGTAATAGATGCGCAATCAATGATCGGCGAGCCCAGGCTGTGCAGCGTTGGCAGCAGCAGCGGCAGCAGCAGCAGCTCGTGGTTCTTGCTCCTCCTCCCCTCCACAACACACCCGCAGAGGGGGGGAGAGCGGGGCGGGGTGGGTGGGGAGAAGGGGGCGGAGAGAGGGGAAGAGACAAACCCAAAGGAGGGCTTTGGATTCTCTCTCCCTGCAGTATTTGTCGCTGAAAATCACAGACGGTTTCCACCCCTGTAAATTTTCCTCCTTCAACGGTGTTGGGTTTCTTTCTTTTTATTTTCGGTTGGAATTTGGAGAGGGTTTATTGTTGTGCTAGGTACACCCAAGATAAATGGTTTGAAGGGAAAATGTACATGCCCTCCCCCCCAAAAAAGAGGGAAAATGTACATGAGATATGTAAAATATAAATTCATCGGGTGCTTTTCAAAAATGAATATGGCGCGAACTTTTGAAAAATAAGGAATGCCATGAGTTGTTATGGATAGATGAATATGGCGCGCCAACTTTTCAAAAATAAATGGATACCATGAGTTGTTATGGGATAGATGAAGATGGCGCGAACTTTAAAAAACAAGTACCCTGGTTACCGTTGACGCACTTTCGCGCGCGAAAAAATATTGTCGTTAATGTAGATATTCACTAATTGCTTGTGTCATTTGTAATCAATGTACACGAGTTCGAGCATAAACCTTTTTCGGAAGCGTATACCCTGGTTACCGTTGACGCACTTTCGCGCGCAAAAAATATTGCCGTTAACGTAGATTCTCACTAATTGCTCATTTCATTTGTAATCAATGTACACGAGTTGAAGCATAAATCGTTTTCCGGAAGCGTATATGTGTAGGATATCACAATTTCATCGAGTATGATCATTGCCCATGTGCTACAAAGTAATTAAATATAATCCATTGAATAAAACCCACGAGAACATATGTTAGGTTTCTTTTTTTCATTGACAGATGGTCAAGTTTTTTTGAAATTTTTGGAGAGGATCTATTTGTCATGCTAGGGACACACTAGAACCTTAGAAGAAGAGGAGTACATAATAAGATATGTAAATATAAATTCACTTAATACTATGATGCAATCTAGTCGTTATGGGATAAACGAATATGGCGCGAACTTTTAAAAAAGAATACCACAATTACCGTTGATGTACTTTCGCACGATTTTTTTATCATTAACGTAGACACTTACTAATTTGATCACAAGTTTCTTTCGTTGTCGGCGTTGGGCTTCTTTCTTTCTATTTTCATTGAGGGGGTGCATTGTTGTGCTAGGTGTACATCCATTGGAACTTATTTGCGATAAAAGTACACAAGACATGTAAAATGCATACTCACCTAGTACTATAACACATTCAAGTCGTTACGGGATGAATGAATAAGGCGCAAACTAAAAAAAAAACGAACACCATGATTACCGTTGATGTATTGTGTGCAAAAAAACCTTCGCTGTGAATCAGTGATTTTTTTTTCTTTGCGAGGTAATCAGTGATGGATATCACAATTTCATTGATTGTGAAGATTGTGCATGCGCTCCCTTCGTCCGTAAATATAAATCTTTCTAAAGATTTCAATATGAATCACATATGAATGTATATAGACGTAGTTTAAAGTGTAGGTTCACTCATTTTGCTCCGTCTGTTGTTCATATTAGAATCTCTATAAAAGGACTTGTATTTAGAAACTGAGGAAGTAATTAAATTAGAATCCATTGGATTTGATCGTGATACGCCATCAAGATAAAAATCGAAATCGAAATCTCAGATTGTGAGCACAAGTTTTTTTCTTTCTTCCTCGTGCTTTCTGTGCGGTGCAAAGAAGGGTGGCTCTTTGTGTGCGTGCCCCTAGCCCGGCCACGCTGCCGGTAAAAAAGATGCCTCCTCACGGAATCTTGGTGGCCGTTTGCGGCGGCGTTGACTCCTGTAGAAACGGGCTGAATCCGGGCGGTGAAACCGGCCCGCTCCCTTCTTTCGTCATCCAGGCCGCCCGTCTCCTGCCAAAAGGCCCTCTCGACGTCCAGGGAGCTAATTTAGGCAGCTCCGCCAATCATTGGAGCACGGAGGCCAGCCAGCCAGCCAGTCAGTCAGTCACCAGTCAGCCAGCCCGCCAGGCAGGCAGGCCGACTGCCACCTGGCTCTACCAAACAATTCCCCCCCTACTTTTTAGGGGAGTATACCAAGTCATTATTTTCTGCCCCAAAAATAGGAGTATTCTGCGCTGCGCGGCCGCCGCTTTCTTGGAATTGGCTGTAAACAACCGCCGAAATGCGTACGCATTTTTGCGTGATGGCCGCTCGTTCGTTCGCTGCTGCCAAAGTTTGTACTGCTGTCTGGCGTGGCTGGTTCCAGTGAGCTGGTCCGGTTGTCATCATTGATTTTTGCCCGCGGGATTAAAGAAACGCGGGTGCGTGTATACGTAGCACGTATACGCCAGAGACAATAGGGCGATGCAAAGATCGCGGTAGGATGTAGGCTTGTTTAAAAAAAAATAGTGTTAGTATAGTTTGTGTTGGAATATTTTTTGGAAGATCGTTCGTGTTAGAATACTGGCGCACGTGGGTCGGGCTGGGGGCAGCGGCCGCTAAGGAACACGAGTTCCAGTTTGGCTTAACTTGTTGTGCTCAACAGCCATGAGGATGAGGTGAGGGTGTGATCGATTTGTACCAACTGTTCCTTGTTAGTTTTTGTTTTTGTTTTTTGCGGGAGACACTCTTAGTTTTCTTTAACACGTTACAAATGCAAATGTTTACACACACACTTACAGTCACCCTTAAGATTGACAGAAGTCTTCGTAGTCGACGGGAACCTCTTCTCCCACAAAACAAATATCGTTGAAAAGCCTGAAATAAATCTAGGAAAATCCTAACACCAGTGCCAAGTCTATGACTTGTACCATGGTGGGGCCTTCCACCACATGGGAGCTAACCATTTGAGCTACGCTCAATTTGCCATGGTGAGATTGTTTTAGCATGGGCCAATTTGATCATATGCCCCACATTTGTTGAGTCCGGGCCAAATGCCCTATTTTACTTTGTAATTGATTATATGCCACATGTTTGCTCTATATCTAGACAAAATGCCACATATTAAAAATAACCATCTAGCTTCAGTGAACTACTCTAATTAGAGATGAGAAAGGACATATTTGCCCCTGCCCAAAATGCAGACCCCGAATAAACAATATGCAACACAATTGGCATCCCTAGGCACAAACATCCTCGTAAAACGAAGCGACAACC
>NC_057801.1:691514726-691527402 GCF_018294505.1 Triticum aestivum
CGGGTGGGCATAGAGGTTTCAATAACCTTGTAGACATGGGATGGGAACAATAATGTGGTGAAGACTCGACTCATTTGCCCATTCAACTCCTCTCCTAACGTGCATGGCTTTTGTTGTAATCACGTCAACTGTATAAAAAATAGGTTCATTGCAAGCAACCATAAATCTCCCTGCATCCTCCCAAGAAACCACTTAGGCCTCCAGATAAGGAATTCATATCAAGAAATGCATCAACATTAATCATAGCGAATCCCTCCTTTGGTTTCTTCCAGACACTCATATTGCTAGGAATCCCCTTACAAGATGCTTTAATATTGCTATTTGTAATCAATTAGATCGACATGCCCACATGTGACAGAGAAAACACTTGCTCACCATGGACTACATATCTTCGGCACCACCATATATGCCATGCTGATGTAAGGACAAGATCTTTGATATTAGATGAATCATAGTTCAATGGCGCTAACTCCGGCATATAGAGTAATTCTTCGAGAACTACACTTCCATCCCGGTCCACTTGTAAAGTCATGTCATTCATATCAGCTACATCCAGTATGTTCCATGTCTCCCTTGCATTCACACACTCAAAGAGTGTGTGCTTTATATCCTCACAATGTATATCATCAAGGGCATTGGCTAGACACGGAGATATGTATGTTAGATAATAAACTAAAGCAAGGCAAGATCCCATGCAATATTTCCATGTAATTTTTTTTACCTTTGCAGCAACCAAACATTTCCATATGTTTTTCCAAATGGGGTTTAGCAATGATCTAGTGGCAACTTCAAGGTTTGTTTCTTTTTCTCCAAAATGATGTAGCCATTTACCATGATATGATGACAACAGATAAGTTATTCTTCGACAACAAAATCCTGAAGCCCATGTTACCCATCTTTGAGTTAATAAGATCATAAACCGCACCTATAAGGCTTCTTCCTTTAGGAGTAATCAATTTCCCATTTGGACTATTCAACACCCAATCATCATCTCATATGTTGGTCAGTGTTCCCTCTCCGACATGCCAAATACATAGACTATTAAAAGTTTTCACTCCGGCTAGGATACACTGCCAAGTGAATGATGCACCACTTTTCATCTTTGCATTCAAAAGTTCTCCATCAAGATAATATTTGGTTCTCAATACTATTGCACATATGGACTCAGGGTCACAAAGAAGGCGCCATACTTACTTTGACTACATGGCAGGATTAAATCAATGTGGGTCATGAAAACCATCCTCCCCTTGGCTTAGGAATACATAACTTCCACCAGGTAAACCAGTGCATCTTCTTATGGTTGACATCATCCCACCACCAGAATGCAAGATTGCATCCATGATTCCTTTACGACTTTTTTGGGAAGCTTGAATACATATATCACATATGTTGGTATGGCTTGAACCACATATTTCACTAGCACTTCTTTACCTCTTGATGACATGATTTTTTCCTTTCCATTCACAAATTCTCCCTAGCACCCCCTCTATTAGATGCATAAAAATGTCAGTTCTCTCATCACCCACCATCGTGGGCCTTGGCCCCTGGCAGGATAGGTGAGGAATCACTCTTGATATGATCTATTGGGACCTACAACTTCGCCAAAGCCGACTAGCATCCCTTTCCAATGCATTTTTTTCAAACAAAGAAGACTACTAAACTAAAGGATTGAATTCGCTTTCCGCGGTGAACTGGCCGTCCCATACCTTCATTTTGTCTCATGCGTGTTGAACATTGCCTTCCTCCGTTCCAACTTCATTGATGTAGGTAGGGCTAGGCGGGAAAGGGTCCCCTCTTGCCTATTAGTAAGCGGGCATTCGATTCCACCGGGGTCTTACCATTCCTACTACTTCTCATCCTGGGGTTTCCATGATTGAATAAAAAAAGTACAGGTCATATCGGTCAAATTATTGGACCCGTGTTGGATGTCACTTTTACCCCATGCAAGTTACCTTATATTTAGTCCCAAATATTTATCCAAAATTACTTCTGTATCTCCAAAATAGTACACACGTCTTCCTTCATTTAACCACACTTGATTTTTTTCCCACACTAATAAGATGTACAAAAGACTCACAATAGTTGTCAAGCACCCCCTTTAAGCTAGCATCATTTTCTAGGTCAGCATTCATAAGAATTAACTCGTTGGCAAATGATTGCTTACCAGGGGCAAGGTGTTGGGCTCCCAAGTGGAGGTGTTGTAGCATGTAACAAGCTTCAGTTGAGAAACCAAGCTATCAATTCATGGAGGTACTGGTATCCTGCAACAGCTTAATGCTCTCCAACACAAATAAAATTTCACTTGTGTTCCCAACAGTGCTAACAAGGGTGACAACCTTGCTAGTCTTGCTAGTTGCACATGACGGTTAAAAGATAAAGTGATTGATAATATTTTTGTATTTTCTGAATAACACAAAACTTAAATAAAAGTGTGTGTAAAAGTTGTTGGAAGGTGATTCTTATGCTAAAAATCTGACCAGGGTTCACAAACTGGAACTCTCCAATACATGAAAGTGTTGCAAGTAATATAATCATGTGCAAAGGTACATCATAAAATATTTCATGCTCATGCCAAACATATGAATGTGTTGATTCTACATAGGCAGTGCGTCCATGATACTATTAGATCGAGATACCATCTCCATTTTATAGCTAAATAGTTGGTCCATGGATCTAGATCCCTCTACACCATTTAGACATTAAGTGTGAACATAGATAATTGGTTTGAGCAAGATGGTATATTGGTGTTTATGGGATTCCAGCAAATCCTCTAATAAACCATAAAACCCTCAAGGGAAACAATTCTATACAAGCAGTTTCCACTTTCTATCACTGCCTCACTGTAATAGTAGTTTATTTGCAAGATTGAACCAACTAATGCACATCTCTCTCTCTCTCTCTCTCTCTCTCTCTCTCTACTAATTACCGATCTAAACTAGCCAAGAGTAAACAGAGAGAAATATACATCTATAAATCAAACAAGATGACATTCATAAATCGGAACATAAAGGAATAATTCATCACATGATCCATATTACCACTACAAACACAGATTCACCATAATCATGTAGGCCAGCTCATATGGCTATTGTACTGATCATCTAAACACGTCAAGGGGGGAGATTAGAACTTGGCTACCACCATGAACCCATAGTTCATGGGGTGGACTACTCACAACTCTCCTTGGAGCGTGAGGATCGAGGTTGATGATAGCGGAGATGACCCCCCCCCCCCGGTCCGGCAGAGTTCTGGATCTTGGCTTAAAACTAAGATCACCTTGGAAACACGACATGTCAGCGGCGAAAAATGCTTGATAATTAGGGTGAACTTCTCGAGAAATATATAGACCATCCGACACCAGAGCCACCTGGGGAGTGCCCCACATGAAGTAGGAGCCTAGACCCTATGGGCCCCACCAAAGGTTAGGTCTTGTCCCCTTGGTCCTCTTCCGACATGAATCTTCTCAACCTATTTTTTTCTCGGACTTCTTCCGTGGTGATTTTCTGAAATTCAAAAAACAGTAAAAACATGAGATGGCATTGGGCACTGGATTAATATGTTAGTTCAATAAAATTTGATAAAAAAGTATACCAAAACTATCTAATTGATATCAATATATGAGGAATCATACACAAATTATAGATTAGTTTGAAACGCATCAGCGACAACAGATGTAAGACCGACAGGGATCGTGACATACTTTGACCCCGACCAAGGACCCATCTACCTCAACATGTGATAACAGGCTAGAAAACCCTTTGTGCAAATTAGAAAGATGTAGGGGAGAGGCGCCCCTGTCAAAACCCTCTAGTTGGCAAATAAAAATCTTAGTTTGAATAGAACTAAAATGAACTGAATAGCTTTCTGATTAGACATTCCATTATCATGTTAATCCATCCATCATTGAAGCCCATTCTCATCATTGCATATCTAATTATATCACACATACGCCCTTCTTACCTTTCTTATTCTTGATCCGGTGTATGGAGCATGAGAAACAAGAATATTATCAGTTATAATCATCCTCGAAACAAAAACACTTTGGTACTCTCCAATGATCGCTGACAACATAATTTCGAGTTTGTTCGCCAACAGTTAAATTGTTAACTTATAGATCACATTACAAAGACTGATGGGATGGTAGTCCGTGACTTTACGTGGATCTTCATTCTTTGGAATAAAGACAAGAATGGATTTATTCCACCTCTCAGGGTCTTTCTGCATTCAAAGCTAAGATGACTTCATTGATCAAATATTCTCCCAACATTGGCCAGAACCTTTTATAAGATATTGTGTGCAACCTTAGGTACAGGTGCCTTCATGTCTCCAGTAAACAATTTTTTACTTATGTGATTGTGTATGGTGCTATAAGAATTTCATGCATACTCACAGTTAACCCAAAATTACTTCTCCTAGCACAACATTACTAGGTTCATTGACCTTGGAAGTAAACAAGATCTTAAAATATTCAAAAATATGATTGGCAAGTTCATCATTAGCTTTCACAACATTCCAATTTGCATCCTGCAAGCTTTGATGGGTTTCCTCCTCTTCCGCTCTGATGCATAATGCTAGATAAAGATTGAATTTTGGTAATTGTGACTAAATGAGTTGGAACGTCTGTGCTACATCCACGCCACCTCTTCCTACTTGATAGCAGCTCAAGGGCTGCAAATAGTTCTTGTTGTCCGCTTGGCGTTGCATCCATCATTGGATTACAACAACGGTCTTCTAATTTCTTCTTAAGTTCATTTATTATTTCTCTCGGGCCTTTAAGCACATGCTTATTGGGCTTTTAAGCACATGCTTATACCAATCATTTAAGTTGGTGTGGATGTCATCAAGCTTTTTATAATTCTATACCATGCTCCTTCTAGTATTTAATGCACTTTCGACTCTTGGAGCCATCTAGCTTCAAACCGTTCCCTGACAGATCCAGAGTAGGTCCAATGCACCCTTCCATATATTTCAGTGTTAGTTTATGATCAAACTTGGTCATCTCGCCATTAATTGTAGTCGCATGCAAATGAATGCTCGACTAAGTTTGGTTGCACAAAGATATTCTAATTTTACCACGTTACCAAGTAAACAGTTCACCCATGCACGACATGTCATCCAGATCATAGTCAATCTATGTGTCTCGAAACTTGTATCTGTCTGGACTTGGATTTTCCCCTTCTTTCTTAGTATTGTACAAAATTTTCATTAAAAATCTCTAAGTAGTAACCAAGGAAACATGGAGCTTAACTTGGTTTGTGTTGGAAAACCATGAGGTGAGGGTGTGCTCTATTTGTTTGAATCGTTCCCAACGATCAAGGTTGGTTAGATAGCATAAACACATAGAATTCATGTACTAATGGATCATATGCTTGATGTTAAGCTACGTCAATTGTCCATACCAATTTTCCTCACTCGTTCATAAATTATTTCGTTTTGTTTGAAATTTGTCTTGCTTTCTCATGAGTCCAATTTATGTGATGATTTTGTTAGTTATTTTGTGCCTACATGGTAGGATTTGTGAGATTTTACTGCGTTCGCACACCTCCTTTTGTCAGTATTCCACAGATAACGCCTTTTGGAGAAAACAATATATTATGGAATGAATCACAAGAAATTGTAGTGAAATCGCGTATTTAATGTGATAATCATCCACCCTAAAAGAATGGAGCAAAGCAGCCAAAGAAAGAGTCGCCACATCGTTCCATAGCCAAAGACAACGTTCCATACGAGTGCACCCACTCGTATGGGCAGTCGTATGACATGCCAGCGTCGCCGCCCCGTCCACTATTTTCACCTCGTAAAATTGGATCAGAGACCAGACGTGGGGAGACACCAGAAACTCATCTGGAAGAAAGAACCCTAGCCTCCGGAGATCATCCGGAGCAGGAATTGACAAGGGGGAGATCACCATCTTCACCAAGCACAACGAGGGCTACAACATAATCACCACTGTCATCATCATCAACATCATCACCACTGTCATCAGCATCACCATCCATATCCATCTCATTGTAACATCAGGAACCCTAATGGATCGTCTTGTGGGTTACGTTAGTAATCATTTCATGTACACCTTCAACACCATCATGATGTTTGTTGCCTCTATGTATGAGTAGTTTCCCTAGTTCTTAGGGATATGTACGAACCCTAGTGTGCAATAGATCGTTTGCTATTAGGATTTAATATCCTCTTTGCATTCTTATGTTAATAATCTTCTTGATGTTGGGTGAACTTGACCAACCAACATATGCCAACTTCGGGCAAAAAATTATTACTGTTGGCGAACCGACTAGTTGTGGGGGTAGGTACGTGACAGTGCATATCTCCCTTCGTCCCGGATCGTTGCGGCAAGGGGCAAAACAGAGACCACTTGTAGGCTACATCCACGGTGACCTCTTTCCCTTAATAACTGTTTGATAACCAGAGTGGAAAAGAACGATGGTGGCGTATGTGATACAACTGTCGCGCATATGCACGTATCTCCACCGACTTTGCCCACAAATAGAAGTATGTAAATTGGCTTAGGAATCCAATGTAGGATTGTGTCTAGACAGCGCTGTAGATGCACGCTAGCGTGGAATCTAGACTCCCTTAGAACACCTTAGTATTATTGAGTTCTTCATCGTGTTTATAGTCCTTGTTACTTAATTTCAATTCAGTACTTTACTTTATTATTCATCACTTCATTCCATCATACCACCGCTTTGGATTTCTTTCAACTTGCAGACACAACTATTTAACACTTTCAAGATACAAAAGATTGATTCATGTACTCCCTGTTGGATCCATACTCTTACTTTGAAAAGGCTACAACTAAACCCTGTGCACTTGCAATACATCACTTTCTTATAGTCTGGGGAAGACCATGGTCATGCGGGGAAATGCAAGGTGGCTTCTTCAGAGGGTGTTTGTGCTCCTTTTGAAAACATGTGTCTTAGGTTTTCGCAATATTTGGGCTCACACCATTGCATTTTGATGAATATCTCAACCAAATTTCATTGTTCCTCCAATGCACCATGGGATTTAATCCTATCCTCCGGGTTTATTGGGTTTATTGAGTCAGAGGGAAACCTAGCAGAGTAAGTAATTCCAAGGACGCTCCTCGTTTGCTATTGAAAACCATTTACTGTTCCCTCAATTACCTTCTGGTTTTAATTCTCCTCATTTTCTTAGCCAATGCATGCGTTTTTAATCTCCTGATGGAAGCACACACTTGCGATCTTCTACGTGTGCCAGCATGAAATGAGTGCTCTTATAGGGTAGTTACCAAACAAAGGAATCATTAATTAGTTTGTGGGTTTTATCGCCTAAACTAATGGGCTGCCACATATACTATTCACATGTGAAAGATCAAAGAAAGTTTGGGACTCACTTGAGATTTTAGCATATGTTTCTTTTGCTACTATGACTGATAGGTTTGGAGGTATATTTGGTGGCAGAGAAGACATCTAGTCAGAGGGAGAGGTTGTACAAACTGTAGAGAGAACATCTTCCGTTCTTATTGCTTTGGCCCTTAACTATGCTCAAGCAATAGGGATAACCAAGGTCACTCAAAAAAACAAGTGAGTGGGTTTTCTTGCAGGAGATCAAGTGTTGAATGTCAATGCCTCTTTTTCAGGTGATGAAATATGTCGGCGCATGTGGAGGAGTTTCCCGTGATCATCGGGGAACTTTCATAAGAGCTTCAATGGCAAGGTTGGAACATGTAGCTGATTTTGTCTCAGCCGAGCCAGCAAAGTTACTCGAGGGACTCAAATTAGCTCATAATACTAGATTCTATAATTTGGTGGTGACAATGGATAATACAATGGTGGTGGACACTTTGAATCATAATGAAGGACATTCCATGGTGGCAGCGCTGCTGCTAGAAGATTGTTGCAGTATTTAGTAGACTTCGGGAAGGTTACTATTGAGCATTGTACTAGAGAGTCAAACACTGTAGCTCATGATTTGGCTAAATGGGGACGGACAAATAATCCTTCTGTTTGGGACGACGCTCCTCCCGATTTTGAACTTTTCTAGGATTTTCCCTTCGCAACTTCGACTTGGAGAAATTACTCCATCAATCTGTCTAGCACATTATTATGGGTCGATGGCTATGGCGGGATCTTCACCAATCAAATGGTTGCCTATTTTTTAACCTTCTAGAACTAGCGGAGCATATTCTCCTTCACTATTTGTCTACCCATTTGTTTTGGCTAGCGGTTGCCCACTGTCCACTCATATGTTCATGGTTGTAATAGGATTTGCGACCTTTGTGCAGTATGCCTTCCCCCAAGGGTCATGCACCCATTCTCATCTTTTCCCATTGAGCCATTGGAAGTGTGCAACACCAAGATGTTTACGAATGATGATGAAGTTATTACTGTTGTTTTTCACTGTTGCATGAGATACCTTATCCTATAGTCTTACCGCTGCTCTAATGCCTCCTGTAGTATTTTACTTCTAGATTATGCTTCATGTTTGGCAACCTTGTTGCCCACATGTAGTTTTGGTGTCTACAAAGTTGTGTTTTTACTCGATTAGTAATTAAAGGCTTTGCCTTTTTATAAGAAAAATCGGTTTCGGTAAGCCTTATTTCAGTTAGAGTTCCTTTTCCGATGACAAAATAGTTTGTATTACTCAATCGGGTGCACTACAATCATTTTGACGGATGTCCTCTAGATTGCCTGGACAGAACCTATCCACAGTTGTTTGGGTTTTATTTCTTCCATACATTGCCATGAAATGGTTGGCACTGTTTTGTCTAAGGCTAATATGAGTAATACAAACTATCATGAAAAACATGCTTTTACTCTCGTACTGGGAGGGGTCAGTGTTATTCACTATGCGAGAGACACTACCTCCAAGTAGTCTGCTTCCATGATAATCAACAAATTGTTCCACTTGAGAGCCACGACGAGGCCTGATAACCACCAAGTGTAGGGGGCCTATTGTAGCTCCTTTCGATAAGCAAGAATGTCGAACTCAACAAGGAGCCGAAGGAATTGGTCAATAGATTTCAACAGGGATTCACTTTAACATCTGCAAAGATTGTTTGATGGTTTGTTTGATCATGAGAATAATAGAAAGAACTTGAATTGTAACAAATTGTGATGGTGCGGCAAGTGGCCCAATCTTTAAATGTGCTAAGGACAAGCCGATTTCTTACTTATAGGGATCAAATCACTCTTGGGGACACAGGGGAGTCTACCAAGTTACTTTCACCTAGTTTCATTGAGTTGATATTTATTGCCTTGATAATTTGTTGTGTGGTGGAACCTATGATAAGTAGATGACACCTGTGCGTTGCCGCGAGAATTGATTGCTATATATTTGATGAAATTTGATATTTTAAAAAATTATTGAAATGATAATATGAGGACTGACCCCAAATATGTATATGATTTATTGTATCTAATTATTGAGGTGGACCTTTCTTCCATGCATGGTGAGGCTGGCCTTCTCAATGCATGTTTGCATATTGAGGTGGTATGTATGCATGTGGAGAGAAATAGCTTAGTGCAAATCACCTATTTAGTTAGCTTAGTGAAGATCATCTATTTAGTTACACAAGAACCTTAGGAACAAAAATGGCCCAAGCCACATAGTAAGGCTAATCACCAACATATTTCTGCAGGAATCCTCAATAACATTTATAGATAGTCTAAGTTGAGAAATACACGAAAGCTTGCCGCTATAGAAAGACAAAGGAATTTTTAGCATGCATGGTTTAATATCTGCAACATGAATATCTTTAGTTTTAGGTAGTTCCCAATATTTTATGGGCCACGATATAATCGTTAAGAGATCAAAAAAGAGTGCTAATGTGCATACATAACCTTTTAATCATAAGAGATTGTGTATGACGGTTACACTAATCAAACAAATTAAATAGAATATGATAAAGGATAGATAAATTACATCATGAACATGATGTGAGGCGAGGATACAAAGTATTGACATGTAGTTTTGATTAAAATTGCAGCTATCATTGGAATGAAGGATATATATAGTTAGTTAGAATCATTCTTACAATTATAGGGTAGGATATGGGGTCGTGTCGTGTCATAAAAAAATCGAGAAGTCTTCACGTATCTCTACATTATGGGATCTTAGCTCTCCAAAAAGTTAACTAAATGACATGTACAAACAAAGATAGTTATAGGCTTTTATGAACATAATCAACAGGTAAGAACAGACTCACCTTATTGTTCTTCTTTTCAGACCATTTTATTCTGCTATAAAAAAGAAGAACTACAATTTATGACCCCAAATTAAAATAACACACACTGGGCACATCAATAATAAAGAAACAAATATTATGAAGGGTACAAATGAAGATAGTTGATCGGGAGGTAAGAACAACCTCACCTTGTCTCTCTTTTTATTTCTTGCCCTTTTTATCTAGTTGTAAAGAAAAGGTGAACTACAATAATATTATTCCAAATGAAAAGAACATGCTGGGCACAGAAGCAAGGAATGAACACTGTGCAGGGAAACAAAAATGAGCTGATATCTACGTATAAATGATTTTAGATCTTATTGGATGTAACAGGATGATCTATCATTTTTACCAATCAATAACCCTATAGTAAGGCAGTAGGCATGGCCAGATTACTGGGACCATATAAAAGGTTGTGGGAAACTATAGAATAGCATGGCTTGCAAAGAAAATGGTCTATACCATCAGACCAAATATATGTGTGCAGATTTAATTTTCCTGGTAAAACTGTGAAAGGCTAAATTGCCAATAGATAAGGAGCATTAGTTATTGAACAACATTCTGCTAACTTTTAATGTGGGAAGCAAGAGAGATTGCTTTGTATTACTGAATAAGACATGTAATATGCAATAGAACATAGAAACACCTTAAACACCTTCTACCTGGAAGTTGTTGTCTGCCTTGCGGACCCACCTGCAAGCATATAGGACAACAAAAGAAACTATAATAGGGATCAGATAAACAACCACTAGATGTACGACTCAAGACTTTAGAAGAGAGGTTTGACAATACGTGTCCAAACAGGGAAAATATTCTCTACAGAAAAGGTCTCATTCGACCAAAAAGATGAAAATTATGAAGGCAAGAAAAAAATTCACAAAATTAGGGGAAGAGAGACGCCTGGGCTCGAAGACTTTACTGCTTCTCCCGTGACCCCCAAGTAGCACAGTACGATAATACTCCAACAAAGATTTTGGGAAAACTAATATACACACAATCAATGACACAATCCATAGACCCAAACCTAATATGTGAGATTTAAGAGTGAGTGGATAGGAAGTAAGTTTACATGAGGGGATTAAGGTGGGGAAGATCGAGAGGTTGACACGAAGTTGGTATAACATTGGGATGTTCTTAGGAGCCAGTGCATAGGCTTGGCAGTGGTGCCTTACGTGGAGAATGTGTTTGTGGTCTCTATCCGTGTAGTAGACACCATCGTTACCGGGAAGCTCCTCCCATGGTCGCCGCTGCAGCCACTATTCATAGACTTGGTAACTTGTAGACGAATCAACACAGGATGATGTGATTGTGGTTGGCCATTTGCCTTGTGGAGGCGGAAAGGTAGTAGAAAAATTAATGATAGAGAGGACGAGAGGGAAGGGGTTGTGACTCATGACCCATGAGTGCGTGTGAAACTAAATTTGGTGGATAGAGAGTTGAGGCGAGGAGAATAAGAATCATGAAGGCGAAAAGGCTGGGAAGGGGAAGAGTGTTGGTGTCAATTGGAAGAAAACTAAGCATAAAAATCTGCTAGCTTATTCTGGTTGTTCGGTTGGAAAAAGAATACGTAGTCATAAGTGAACCACTAAGGTAGCACACATGATGACGTGGATGGCTTGTATGTGAAGATAAATAAGATAGTGTGATGTTGAGGTGGACACTTTGCATGTTGAGAGAATTGGGGTCAATTTCTTAAGAATGTAAGATGTATTGTTCTTACTTGAACAAACAACATACTTATGATTATGCCTTCAATGCAAGCATCACAAATACAAGAGAATAACTAACATAGAATCTAACCATATGCAATCATGCAATTTCTGTCACTTTGGGGCCCCGACAACCTCTCATGCAACAGTTCATAAACTTAGAGTTGTCACTCCAATCATCCACCATTGATAAACTAGTCACACAATGCTCTCCTCTAGACCCTTGACGGTGAAGTGATATGTAGTCGACGTTCACACATTGCCGCTAGATAATTACAACACAACCTAATATCAAACATAGAATTATATTAAACTTCATAAGATTACTTGTAACGAGGTTTATTCCATGTCCCAAAGAACGCAATGAACTACTCACAAGACATCTATGGATCATGATTAGTGGAAATGAAGTTATGATTAACAATCTAAAAATATAATTCTTTCATCGATAAAACTTCTAAGCGTCAACTACGGATAGTAATCAACACCAGAAAGCAGTCTCAACAAAGGATTTCAGGTAACAGTTCATAGATTGAAAGCGAGGGTTGGAGATGGATGACGGTCATGAAGGTGTTGATGATGATCCCCATGATGTGGTCATGTCTATGGCTTCGAATTCCCCCCTTCAAGAGGGAAAAGGTCCTAAGAAAATAGCCCCCCAGAGCAGAAAAGTGTTACGCCTCAATTCCGCCTTGCATATGGTGGAGGAAAAATCCCGTAAAATCACAAATGAAGTTTTAGGGTAATATAAGGTCATCGGGCA
>NC_057801.1:691527736-691586813 GCF_018294505.1 Triticum aestivum
TCCTATGGGTCCCACCAGGAACACCACGCGGCCGGGGTGACCGCATGGGGCCCACAGGGTTCTCCTCAAGTGGGCACAGGTCTCCCTGGCTTACTTTCAACATAAAAATACTGTCATATTTTTTGGGAATTTTTTGGTCTCTGAAAAATCATTTCCTTCACTGTTCCTTGGTTTTGCTCCGTCTTTGCAAGTATAAGCTTTACAGGGAGCAAGGATCGTAATTGCGAGTTTTCAAGAGCGGTTGCAACTGCAAGTCATCCAATGGGGTCACAACTGCAAGTTTTCACTAGGGTCGCAAATGCAAGTTTTCCAAGAGGTCACAACTGCTAGTTTATAAGAGCATCTCCAGCCGTTGGTCCCCCAGGCGGCTCGTAAAATCGCCGCCTAGGGGCGAACCAGCGCAAAAATTGGTCTGGGGGCTTTCGGGTTCCCACCCGCCGACCCCAGGGTCACCCCCAGAAGGCGTCTTTAATATTTTTTGAAAAGGAATTTGGCTAAAATTCAACAAATGGGATAAAGATTCAGCTAAAATTCGGCGAACATGACATTACTTAGGCGACTTAAAATAGTTTTTTTACATAGGACACTGAAATACTTAAAAAAACAAAGGCCACAACTACAGGCCGAAGAACGCGTTGAGCGCGGCAAAGTCACCGCCATCGCCATTGTCCTCGTCGTCCTTCTTCCCCTCCACGCGGCCGCCCCTGCTGGACCCCTGCCCGGGGTCGCCCTGGCAGACCTGTGGCGGCACGTCGTCGTCGAGAATGACGACACCTCCCTCGTTGCGGCCACGGTGCCTAGCGGCGATCTCCTCTAGGTCGCGGCACTAGCGCTCCAGCTCCGTCTGCGCCTAGTATTTGCGCGCCCACTTCAAGGCCGCCGCGTCGAAGAGCCCCGACTCCATCTTCACGGTGGAGAGCCCTAGCTCTGTCTTCACGGAGGCGAGCTCGAGCTCCATCTTCACGGCGGCGGCGAGTCCTGGCTCGGTCTTCGGCTTGACGAAGCGGGGAGGAGCTGAAAGTGCAACTATCCCTAGGTGGTTTTGGTAATTCCTAACAACAAATAGATCATTGAGCTAATACTATTCCAAGATAAATATTTCAGGAAAGCTCAATGATTGGCATGGCATGTATGAGAAAAGTGGACCCCTCAAAATGCTAAGGACAAAAGGATTGGCTCAAGCTCAAAGCTCAAGACTCTACATTTTATATTTTAGTGATCCAAGATCACATTGAGTCTATAGGAAAAGCCAATACTATCAAGGAGGGATGAGGTGTTGCTTAATGAGGTTCTTGCTTCAAAGTGCTTAGTGATATGCTCAAAAGCCCTCAACTACCTTCTCACATCCACATATGACCTAAACCAAAAGTCAAACTCGGCCCCACCAATTCTTTCTATCCGGCGCCACCGAGTTCAGATGTCATAGCCACTGCCACAAACCCTAGGCAAATCGGTCTCACCAATAGGGATCTTGGTCTCACCGAGATGGGATTGTAATCTCTCTGTTTCCCTTCGTAACGTTTTGGTCCCACCGAGATGAGCTATCGGTCCCACCGAGATTGCAATGTAAACTCTCTATTTCCCTTTCTTAACATTTCGGTCCAACCGAGATGAGTGAATCGGTCCCACCAAGTTTACCTGACCAACTCTCTGATTAGCTTATTACCAAAATCGGTCTCACCGAGTTTGTGTAATCGGTCTCACCGAGATTACGTTATGCCCTAACCCTAACCATATCGGTCCTACCGAGTTGCATGTAGGTCCCACTGAAAATCCTAACGGTCACTAGATTTACTGAATCGGTCTGACCGAGTTTCTCAATTCGGTCCCACCGAGATTGGTAAGTTGTGTGTAACGGTTAGAATTTGTGTGGAGGCTATATATACCCCTCCACCCACTCTTCATCCGTGGAGAGATCCATCAGAACAAAGCTACACTTCCAATTTACATTTTCTGAGAGAGAACCACCTACACTTGTGTTGAGGTCAAGATATTCCAATCCTACCATATGAATCTTGATCTCCAGCCTCCCCCAAGTTGCTTTCCACTCAAACCTTCTTTCCACCAAATCCAAATCCTGTGAGTGAGAGTTGAGTGTTGGGGAGACTATCATTTGAAGCACAAGAACAAGGAGTTCATCATCAACACACCATTTGTTACTTCTTGGAGAGTGGTGTCTCCTAGATTGGCTAGGTGTCACTTGGGAGACTCCGACAAGATTGTGGAGTTGAACCAAAGAGTTTGTACGGGTAAGGAGATCGCCTACTTCGTGAAGATCTACCGCTAGTGAGGCAAGTCCTTCGTGGGTGACGACCATGGTGGGATAGACAAGGTTGCTTCTTCGTGGACCCTTCTTGGGTGGAGCCCTCCGTGGACTCGCGCAGCCGTTACCCTTCGTGGGTTGAAGTCTCCATCAACGTGGATGTACGATAGCACCACATATCGAAACCACGACAAAAACATCCGTGTCTCCTATTGTGTTTGCTATCTCCAAACCCTTCCCTTTACATTCTTGCAAGTTGCATGCTTTACTTTCCGCTGCTCATATACTCTTTGCATGCTTGCTTGAATTGTGTTAAGATTGCTTGACTTGTCTATCTTTGTTAAAATCTGTCAAGAATTAAAATTGGGAAAAGGATAAGCTTTTATTTGGTCAAGTAGTCTAATCACCCCCCTCTAGACATACTTTCGATCCTACAACTGGTATCAGAGCTTTGGTCTCCATTTGCTTTGATTTCCATAGCTTTTGGTGGTCATAGTCTCGGTTTCACAACCTAGGAGAGTATGGCGTCTAGCGAGGGAAATTATCACCGTAGAGGTCCTTACTTTCATGGTACTAATTTTGCTAGTTGGAAGCATAAGATGAAAATGCATATTCTTGGACATAACCCTACCATATGGGCTATTGTGTGTATTGGCTTGCAAGGTGAATTATTTGATGGGAGAGAACCGAACCGTGAAGCTAGTGCAGAAGAGTTGAAGATGTTGCAATACAGCGCTCAAGCTTGTGATATCCTCTTCAACAGATTGTACCCCGAAGAATTCAACAAAATCAGCCGTCTTGAGAATGCAAAGGAAATTTGGGATACTTTGATTGACATGCACGAAGGTACCGACTCCATCAAGGAATCCAAATTGGATGTGCTTCAAAGTCAACTTGACAAGTTCAAGATGAAGTATGGTGAAGGCGTCGCTAAAATGTACTCTAGGCTTGCTCTCATCAGAAATGAGTTGCCGGCTTAGGAAGTGAAGAGATGACCGACAAATTCATCATCAAGAAGATCCTAAGAGCCTTGGATGGAAAATATGATACCGTGTGCACATTGATCCAAATGATGCTCAATTACAAGAATCTCAAGACAACGGAGGTTATTGGAAGAATTGTTTCTCATGAGATGTCACTCAAGGATAAGGAAGAGCTCCATAACAAGTCAAGTGGTGCTTACAAAGCCTCATGTGAAGCTCCCGCATCATCAAGTGAGAAACAAGCCTTCAATGAAGAATTGAGCCTAATGGTGAAGAACTTCAACAAGTTCTACAAGAGTAGAAGCAAGGAAAGAAGTTCCAAGTCAAGGTCCTACAATGACAAAAGATCTTCGAGTTGAGAGCGTAATTGCTACAATTGTGGAAGACCCGAACACTATTCCAATGAGTGTACGTATCCCTACAAGAGAAGAGAAGAATCACCTAAGAGAAGAAGTAGAAGATAAGAATCACCACCAAGAGAGAGGAGGAGTAGAGATGATCGTTATGAACGAAGAACATCCCGGAGGAGTAAGGATTCGGAAAGGAAGGACAAATCATCAAAGAGCTACACAAAACAAAGACATCAAGCTCATGTTGGTGAATGGGTATCCAGCTCCGACTCCGGACATCACTCCGAGAGAAGCTATCACTCCGACTCAGAACATACTCAAGATGAAGGTGTTGCCGGTCTGGCACACGTGTCAACCAACTCCTACGACATATTTGATTCACCAAATGAAGGACTTGGAAGATGCTTCATGGCTAAAGGCCCTAAGGTATTACACCCCGAGTATGTTGATTTCAATAGTGATGAAGATGACTAGTTAGGTGATGATGATTTACTTGTTGACAACTCTAGTGATTAATACTATGATGAAACGTCAATTAATCATGCTAATCAAGATAAAACGAATGACAATGATAAGGAGAAGATTGAGCTTCTAACTAAAGAACTAAACACTCTTAAGTTAGCTCATGAAACTATCTCAGGAGATCATCGAGAACTTTTAAAGACTCATGAGAAATTACGTTTTGAAAAGCTCAACCTTGAGCAAGAACATGAGTTCTGAAAAGCTATCAATGATGATCTTTGCAAGAAAAGTTCTTCTTACATTGCCAAGCGTTTACTCTTATCTACTTACATGCCTCAAGTCAAGTCTAGTAACAAGAACAAGAAAGATTCTTCCTCTAGTAGTAACAACAATCATCATGCTAAATCCAATGTTGTTGCTTCTAGTAGTTCTCTTGATTCCACTAATGATTCTCTTAGCCAAGTTACACTTGAGCAAGAAAACAGTTTATTGAAGGGAATTATAGAGAAAGGTGTTTACAAGAGCCTTGCCGAAAGTAAGCAATTCAAAGAAATTGTACGCAAGCAAGGAAGGCACCGGAAGAACCAAGGTGTTGGTTTTGAACGAAAGTTCAATGCCAATGGAGTTGAGTGGGAAGAAGATCAATACCCCAAGACGAAGTTTGTTCCTCAACAAGAGAAGTATGATCCTACTTCTTTCAAAGGAACACAAGCACAAGATGATCTTCCACCACAAGACCACAAGCATAAAGGCAAGGACAAGCTTCAAGAGGATATTGATGCATTTGAAGAAGCTCCTAAGGCCTTGGTCAAGTGGGTTCCCAAAACTATGTCAAGTTCTACTTCATCAAGTATGACTACAACTCCAAGGATTCCCATCAAGATGGTGTGGATCCCTAAGAAGAAGAAGTAGAGAGTTCTTGAGGGTGAGTCCGCCAACATACGTCACTCTTATCATTTTGGCAAGGACAAGTGCAATCAACTTCCACATCTTGCACTAGTTCATGGAGTCACAAACCCTCTTATTGCTAAGACAAGGGACAAGGTAACCTAATGCTTTCATGGACATCATCTTGTGTGTGCATCACTCTATGTCTATGGATATCCTTGTTTGTTCCTTGTGGGACTAACCCGTGTAGGTATTGAAAGTGCAACTCACTCCAAAGGATTGCTCCAAAAGATCTACATCAACATAGAGCATCCACATCTTCAACACCTACATGAAGTCATCATCGACAAAACCCAAGGTTAGGTCATCCCTCTTAGGGGGTATGTCACATCTAGGGGGAGCTTTACTCTAAGAATTGAGCTAAAGCAACTCTAATGATGTGAACACATCGATGCATTATGTAAAAGTGGTAACCCCACTTGAGCTTAAACGATGAGTATGACCTATGATCAAATGTACTCTTTTGACTCCTAAGTCAATATACTCATATATAGATGACCTAGTCATCGCCAATTGCTTGATAGATGCTAGAATTGGTTGTGCATGCTTTGTCACATATTTTATCTGCCATTTTATTGTGTGAGCATGTCGTTTGCATATTTTACTCATTCAAGGACATCCACTTGTAGCTTTGCTTGTTTGGCTTCTTTTCTTTTGCCAAGTGGATGGACAAGAATGCCTAAGAACCCTCTCTAGCTATCTATGCTATTATTGTCTCAAACTCTATTCATGCTACATCGCAAAGTTTGATCAAGTCAGATTCAAACCACTTTGTGTGAGGAGCACTCGGAGTCCCTGATTCGTCATAGACTTAAACTTCCAAAACTTCTTTGTACGTTTCGGTCTGACCGATTCATCCTTTTCGGTCATACCGAGATCCCTAAGTCGATCTAGGTTTTCAATCTCGCTGCAACTGATTTGAACTTTTCGGTCACACCGAGTTGCAGCAACTGCTTGCAGTTATGCATCTTGGTGCCACCGAGTCGTTCCACTCGGTCACACCGACAGGGTCAGGCTATATATATCCCCGGGCCAAAATTTGGAAATTTCTCTGAATCACTTCGCCCGCGCTCAGCCTGCTCTGCCTCCCTGGGTCTCCGGATCGTCCTCCTCGTCGCCAGCCGCCTCCCGCCGCTGGTCTCCGCCGCCGTCAATGGAAATCTTCTCCGCCGTTGCCGCCGTAGCAAGTCCTCCGTCGAACTTAGGGTATGGACTTGATTGTTGTGCTATATCAATCCGATTCCTAGCACATTGTTTTTGCCATGTATCTTGCCACAATTGAGATCATCCTTTCCAGCGAAATAGGTTAGTTTCGATTAAGAATTTAGGGTTAGGTTTCCTCCGAAATCATCTCGGACCGACCGAATTGTAGAAATCGGTTCCACCGATTTGGCTAAGGCCATTGCACATGTGATTCTCGGTCTGACGGAGAATTGCAAATCGGTGTGACCGAGATCAGGACTTTGTGAAACCCTAACAGTCTCGGTGCCACCGAACTGTGACTCGGTCTGACCGAGTTCACTAGTTTAGGTTCCAAAAGCTGATTCGGTCTCACCGAGTTTACAAACCGGTAGATCCAAAATGCTTTCTGTGGAAAACTAAAACTAAGTTTTTAATTCATTCTTTTGCAAAAATCTTCGTGCTTTGTGATGCTCATCCTGTCTATCTCATCTATATCTATTCATAGGGTCTATTGTCAGTGTTTGCACGATGTCTGATCAGAGTGACAGCCAGAACAGAGAAGAAGAACAAGTTCACTTGAGTGAGGGCACTAGTCCCTCCAGTTCCTCAGATGAGGGCAGCAGGAGCACTCCCAACAACTTGCCTAAAGCTGCCACCAGGGCCAGAAAGAAGAGAACCTCAGATTCTGAGGGTGAAAATTATGTGGCAGAAGAGGATGAAGCCACCTCCAAGAAGGTGCTGAAGAAAGAGTATGGCACAGCTGCTACCACCAAGCCTGGCTTGAACAGGAAAATCCCAGCCAAGAGGACTCCTATGCTGAAAGTTTGAGGATCAACTCAAGAGCCTGTGAGATCTGAACCCAAAGAGCCAGAAGTGGCTGAAAAGAAAAGGAAAGAAAGAGCTAAAAAAACTATGGCCAGAGTAGTTGGAAAACCCTCTATGATGGAAGAAGAGGAAGAGGTTGCTTCACCAGCACCTAAAGCTCAGAAGCTTATGGGAGATGCAATCAGATCAGGGGCTGCTCCATCTAAGCCCAAAGATGCTCCCAAAGCTGCTCCCAAGCCCAAGACTGCACCTAAGAGAAGCACTAGGAGCATACCAGCTGCAGAGAAGAACAAGGCCCTAGTGCCTGAAGATGCTGAAGAAGAAGATGATGAGTCACATGTGATGAGGAAGTTGAAACCCAAAATTCCAGATCACAATGGTGCTCACCCAGTAGCCGAGGATATGAAGCTCAGGAAGGATGCAAGTCTCAGACAATGGAGATTTACAGATCCCTATGCTGTCAGGAGAAGGACTGCTGTGGACTACAGGTTCCATACAAAGGAACAACAGAACTTCTATGAGACAGTGTTGCTTTATAAGAAGCCAATTGTCTGTGATATGAGATGGGTAGACTGGGATACATCAGGAAGAATGAAGAACATTATCCATAAGTCTTTGACAGCTTCAAGTTTTGTGGGGTAGATGACTTTGTTGGGCAAAAGCTCACAAAGTGGAATGATGAGCTTATTATGCAGTTCTACTCCACAGCTCACTTCTACCCAGGTGGAAGGATTGTCTGGATGTATGAAGGTACTAGGTACCAATCAACAGTTGAAGAGTGGGCAGAGTTGATCAATGCTCCTAAGGAAAATGAAGATGGCTTGGATGTCTATGCCAAGAAGAAGAAGGATTGCAACTCCATGGCACATATGTACAGAGAGATCCCAGATGCTGCAGTTGAGACTCACAAATTTGGATCAGTACATTACCTTCTGTCAGGTTTGCCAACAATCAACTGGATCCTTAGGCACACTCTATTGCCAAAGTCAGGTGATCACAAGATGACCAGAGGCCATGCAATTAATTTGCTTCACATATTTGATGTGCCTCAGAAGTTCAAGGTCATGAGCTTAATTGTTGAGACTATCAAGAGGACTGATGCTGACTAGAAGAGAAGTTGTGGGTATGCCCCACAGATTCAGGAGCTCATCAACTCCAAGATGGGCACATGCACATATATCTTGGACAAGGAGCATATGCCCATCTACCTAGACTTTGAGGACAACACAGTAGTGATGAATGAAGATGAACCATCTTTTGTACAAGCTCACGCAAAGAAGGAGAAGGCAAAGACTGAAAAGGCTGCAAAGATGCCAACTACTGAAGAGGCATCTCAGTACTTCCTGAAGAGCAAGCAAGATCAGCTTGGCTACTTGATTGCCTCCACTCTGAGGATTAAGAAGGGTTTGGCCACCCTGACACAAAACCAGGAGAGCTTGGAGAGGATCATGGAGCAAAAGTTCTATGACTTAGATGTGAAGGTCACTGAGATCCAGTCAGTTGTTGAGCGACTTCAGGATGACATGGAGGAGAGGAAGGGCAAGTCTACCACAGATACATTTGCTAGAGTGCCCAGAGGCCAGAGATCTGTTGCAGTGCCAGTGACAGACACCAAAGCAACTTCATCAGCACCAGCAACAGCTTCAGTGCCACCAGCTCCAGCAGCCACGCCATCAGCTCCATCAACCTCAACTGATGCCTTCGTTCTTGGAGTCATTTCTACACCACCACATCAAGACCAAGCCTGAGAGTCGATATAGCACTATACATTTTTTATGAACTTTTTGGTAACTTGTTGCCAAAGGGGGAGAAAATGTATAGATCATAGGCTTCGAGAGAGAGAGAGAGTGTGTGTTGCTTTTGTTCTCTCTTGTTTTGATGGTTGAACTTTACTTTATTTGCTTGTTTGAGATACATTCTGCGTTTGTGTGATACTTGGATGATCATGTGGTTGATCATATGCTATGCTACCTTAATGCTTGTTGGATGACATTATCCTTTTATCTCTATATGATCATTCACTTTGCTTGGTGATGAGTGCATGTATTTAATTATTATCTTTTTGAGCGCTCCACCAAGATGTATGTGACATGGAAGAGTAACCCATGATCCTAATTCATTGTGCATTTGTAGTCCAGAGCAAATCTTAAACTATGCACAAATTTAGGGGGAGCTCTTGTTTTTCACATACTTCTCAAAGCGACAATGTTTTCAATCTTATTATCATTTGTCGAAGCTTTGATCTATATGTTGTCATCAATTACCAAAAAGGGGGAGATTAAAAGTGCAACTATTCCTAGGTGGTTTTGGTAATTCCTAACAACATATAGATCATTGAGCTAATACTATTCCAAGATAAATATTTCAGGAAAGCTCAATGATTGGGATGGCATGGATGAGAAAAGTGGACCCCTCAAAATGCTAAGGACAAAAGGATTGGCTCAAGCTCAAAGCTCAAGACTCTACATTTTATATTTTAGTGATCCAAGATCACATTGAGTCTATAGGAAAAGCCAATACTATCACGAAGGGATGAGGTGTTACTTAATGAGGTTCTTGCTTCAAAGTGCTTAGTGATATGCTCAAAAGCCCTCAACTACCTTCTCACATCCACATATGACCTAAACCAAAAGTCAAACTCGGCCCCACCAATTCTTTCTATCCGGCGCCACCGAGTTCAGATGTCATAGCCACTGCCACAAACCCTAGGCAAATCGGTCTCACCAATAGGGATCTTGGTCTCACCGAGATGGGATTGTAATCTCTCTGTTTCCCTTCATAACATTTTGGTCCCACCGAGATGCGCGATCAGTCCCACCGAGATTGCAATGTAAACTCTCTATTTCCCTTTCTTAACATTTCGGTCCAACCGAGATGAGCGAATCGGTCCCATCGAGTTTACCTGACCAACTCTCTGATTAGCTTATTACCAAAATCGGTCTCACTGAGTTTGTGTAATCGGTCTCACCGAGATTACGTTATGCCCTAACCCTAACCATATCGGTCCTACCGAGTTGCATGTCGGTCCCACCAAAAATCCTAACGATCACTAGGTTTACTGAATCGGTCTGACCGAGTTTCTCAATTCGGTCTCACTGAGATTGGTAAGTTGTGTGTAACGGTTAGAATTTGTGTGGAGGCTATATATACCCCTCCACCCACTCTTCATTTGTGGAGAGAGCCATCAGAACAAACCTACACTTCCAACTTACATTTTCTGAGAGAGAACCACCTACACTTGTGTTGAGGTCAAGATATTCCAATCCTACCATATGAATCTTGATCTCTACCCTTCCCCAAGTTGCTTTCCACTCAAACCTTCTTTCCGCCAAATCCAAATCCTGTGAGAGAGAGTTGAGTGTTAGGGAGACTATCATTTGAAGCACAAGAGCAAGGAGTTCATCATCAACCCACCATTTGTTACTTCTTGGAGAGTGGTGTCTCCTAGATTGGCTAGGTGTCACTTGGGAGCCTCCGACAAGATTGTGGAGTTGAACCAAGGAGTTTGTACGGGCAAGGAGATCGCCTACTTCATGAAGATCTACCGCTAGTGAGGCAAGTCCTTCGTGGGCGACGGCCATGGTGGGGTAGACAAGGTTGCTTCTTCGTGGACCCTTCTTGTGTGGAGCCCTCCGTGGACTCGTGCAACCGTTACCCTTCGTGGGTTGAAGTCTTCATCAACGTGGATGTATGATAGCACCACCTATCGGAACCACGACAAAAACATCCGTGTCTCCTATTGTGTTTGCTATCTCCAAACCCTTCCCTTTACATTCTTGCAAGTTGCATGCTTTACTTTCCGCTGCTCATATACTCTTTGCATGCTTGCTTGAATTGTGTTAAGATTGCTTGACTTGTCTATCTTTGTTAAAATCTGTCAAGAATTAAAATTGGGAAAAGGATAAGCTTTTATTTGGTCAAGTAGTCTAATCACCCCCCTCTAGACATACTTTCGATCCTACAGGAGCCAAGGAGGAGGTGCTCCCACGCTCGTTGGTGACAATGCCGGCGCTGCGGGTGCGCCGGCCGAGCTGCGTCTCTGCAGGCTCGGCCTTGATGCTGAAAAGCGTCAGCGACCCGGAGGAGTGTGAGGAGGATTGGGAGGAGGAGGAAGAAGAGGACGTCGTCCTCCTTGGCATCCATTGGCGCCGCTCCGGACCGGGGCGGTAGGGTACGTCAACGTCGGGTCGTTGCCGCCCTCGAGGTGCCAGAGAACAACGTGGAGCGTGCGGCCAGGGGCATGCCACCACAGGCGGCGGGCCTCCCTGTTCTTGGTCCCCCGCACCACCGACTTGTTGTTGGTGGAGGCCAGCCGCTGCTGGAAGTACGTCGCCCACGCCTCGTGGTTGCCAGCGGTGTACTGCGGGAGGGCCCGCTGCTCCTCTGTCAGCAACGCCCGCACACGGTCGACCTCATCGGCGAAGTAGTCGGGGCGCATGGCGACTTCGGGCAGCGGGGGGATGGGGACGCCACCGGTGCTGAGCTTCCACCGCCCCGGCGCGCGCAGGTCGGGAGGCGCCGGGATGTTCGCCTCGAACAACAAGTGGGCTTCCCGCTCGTGCAATGAGCGGCGGCCGAAGCCATTGGCCGCCGCCCCATCACCGGGGAAACGCTCGCCCATCGTCGCGGCTGGGCATGGGGAGAGAGGGGAGGAACGTCGGCGGTGGCTGCACACGGGGGGAGAGAGAGAGACAGAGCTCGGCGACTGTGGGCGGTGTGCGGTCACAGGCGACAGCGTTGCTTTATAGTGGCCGGGGGTGGGCATCGTGGGTACGCGTGGCGGGAAGGGGGGCGTCGCCACGCCGCCCGTGAGGAATCAATGGAAGGCTGACCGGCGACAGCCTTGGCATTGGCATTGATTCTCCGAGGGAAACTGAGGCATTGTGAGGACGACGAGGCGAGTGTCGCTAACTCGGAGGGCCCACAGTTCTTTCGCGCCAAAATCGCTTGCCCCGGCGCCCCCGAGGGCCCCCAGCGCGCCGGGTTCAGCCTGGTTCCGCCGGTGCCAGTATCGGCACAAACCAGCGAAAAACAGGCTCCTGGGGGCGCAACTGGGCCGATTTTTGGGCGCCGGCGCTGAAAAATAGCCTTGGAGAGGCCTGTTGGGGGCGCGTTTGGAGATGCTCTAAGGAAGGGCACAACAACAAGTTTTCAAAAGAGGTCACAACTGCAAGTTCTCCTTGGAGGTCACAACTATAAGTTTATTAAGAATCACAATTGGACATTTTTAAGAGAGGTCGCAAATGCAAGGCTTTTAGTAGGGACGTAACTGAAAGCTCTCAAGAGGGGTCACAAATGTAAGTTTCTAGAGGGTCGCAACTGCAAGTTTTCAAGAAGGGCAGCAAACTTATTCACGCAGAACGCATAAATAATTTCATTTTCCATGGTATAACATTTTTTTCTTGGTTTAGTTGTTTAACATTTTTTAAATAGTTTGTTGAAACAAATATGAGAAAAACAGTATACCACAAAACCGGGCATGGCCACGCCACATGCTTCCTACTAATGATTGCCGTGGAACAGAGGAAAACATAAAAACTCCCAAAACTGGAATACATGTTGGTCGGGCGACTGCAAGTTCATGTTGATGTCATTGCTATCAATCTCATGAGAGCTCCTGATCAACGCTTTAAGCATTGTGGCTCCTGCAGTGCACAAGCGCGCGACGCATAGCCCGCCCAAAATAAGGACGTGTTTGGTTGCCGTAGTGAATAGTAGTTGTGTTGCATACACATCTCAACCCAGCCTGGTTCTGAAAAAACAGCCTCATATACGACATCTGCGAGTTCTTTGGTTGTCTGCATCTAGGTTCCCTGCATTAGATAGTACGCAAGTGTGCTTTGTTTGGTTGCCTGCATTGGCCATAGCGGCACATGAACTCGGTGTTTGGTTGCACGCATGAGGTATGATTAAGAGCTAGCACTTCACTTACCAGACATGATTAAGAGCTAGCAGAGGGAAGGGGAGAAGAAGTGCAGTGCGCGCCGAACAATGGCGACTACGGTGGATAGTGGCCGTGGCGTCGTGTCCGACATGACAAGCATGGAGTCGTGGACGAGCGACCCCGTCGGCGGCACGACGAGAGACACCATCGGCGAACTAGTTGCGGTGCTCGCGCAAAGACAGTGGACAGAGGAGGAGAATGCCGTGCTCGCGCCATGCCATCGTCAGTGCAGTGGACGAGAGAGGAGGCCGAGATGATCGACGCCGGAAACGACTCCAGTGTAGTAGGGCGAGAGAGAGGAGGCGAAGACGATCAACCCCGTCAGCGGCGCGACAAACTGCAATATGCACGGAGGCAGAGGACACAAGAAAGCAGTGTGCGCGCCATTGCAGCGTCAGTGTAGTAGGAGGACGACAGAGAGTAGGACAAGATGAGCGACGCCAAAAATGACTCTAGTGTAGTAGCACGCGGGCAAGGAGATCAAAGGAAAGGTCTTCGGCGTTGAGAGGGACGAATAGGAGGGCTCTGAGCAGAGGATAGAGGAGCTCGACATGGCAGCGTTCAAAGAGTGATGACGCTACGATCGTCGAAACCAAAAACTTACAATACGAATGTTGTGAGGAACTGCGAGATTAGGCTGCTGGTCAAAGGAAATTTTAAATGATCGATCGTGCACAACGAATCTGACAAAATTCGTCCAGAATAGCTCCAAATGGGAACACGAGATTAAGAACTTACGGTCGATGAAACTACGAACCGATCGCCTGAATGGAACCGTAGCATTGATGTGCATCTTTTTCGTGTAGAGCTTACCACGAATCGAAGCATCGTTGTGTAGATTAGAGGGCATGGAAGAGAGGAGATTAGAGAGGAGCTTACTGTAGGTTGAAGAAGACACCAGGTAAACACCTCGCATCCCTCCCGTTTCTCCTCATGCAGGGGCCCGCTTGCTGCGCTTCCGCTCGGCCTGGCTCCAGAGGAACTGCCGATTCTTGCATTTCCAGCCAGCCAGGCCCAGAGGTGCGTTACGAAGCGTGCGATGCATGCCTAATAGTATATGCGGGCTACCAAATAGGCCACTTACTTCCTGCACGGGTCTGGTTGGGCTCTATGCGGGCAACCAAACATGGCCTAAGTGTTTTGCCCCTGGTTTGCTCATCGCACGAGCTAGTCGCTCACAATTTGAATAAAAAAACTACTCGCTCGCTGCTCACGCCAGCGGAAGTCTCTGCTTGTTTGGTTAAATAGTTAACGATTGTCGGTTGAACCATTAACCTCCTTACCAGTCAAACCATTGACTGTTGAATTCACTAAAGATGTTAATTGGAAATAAGTCATGAACTCAAAAAAACAATGAATTTTGGAAAAAGTTTGCAAATTTCAAAAATATATAGCAAATTTGAAAAAGTTCATGAATTTGAAAAATAGTTCATGGATTTAAAAAAGGTCAAGGATTTGGAAAAATGTTCGCGGATTAAAAAAAATTCACAAACTTTTAAAAATTTATGGATTTGAAGAAAAGTCCAGAATTTTCTTAATAAAGGTTCATGGATTTGATTTTTTTTCAAAATTTTCAAAAAATGATAGGTTCGAGGAAAAAATTGCGAAATTGAAAAAAAATAGCGGATTCACACAAAAGAACATCACAACTTTGAAAAACATGCGCGGGTTTGAAAAGAAGTTGGTGAATTTGAAATTGTAATGAATGTTAATAATGTTTGTAAATTTGTAAACGTTCATACAACTTGTATAAGTTCACAAAATTTGCTAGTCTATGATCGAACTTGGTCATCTCACCATTAATTGTAGTCGCGTGCAAACGGATGCTCGGCTAGGTTTGGTTGCACAAAGATATGTCGAGTCTCTCTCTAATTTTACCACGCTACCAAGTAAACAATTCACCAAGCACGACATGTCATCCAGATCATAGTCAATCTACGTGTCTCGAAAAGCTTCCTTGGATGTGTCTGGACTTGGATTTCCCCCTTCTTTCTTAGTATTGTACAAATTTTCATTAAAATCTCTAAGTAGTAACCAAGGTAACATGAAGTTTAACTTGGTTTGTGTTGGACAACCATGAGGTGAGGGTGTGCTCTATTTGTTTGAATCGTTCCCAACGATCATGCTGGGTTAGATAGTGTAAACGCATAGAATTCATGCACTAATGGATCATGTTCTTGATGTTAAGCTACGTCAACTTTTCCATACAACTTTTCCCTACTCGTTCATAAATTGATTCGTTTCGACTAAAATTTGTCGTGCTTTCCGACGAGTCAAATTTATGTGATGATTTTGATAGTTATTTTTTGCCTATATGGTAGGCTTTGTGAGATTCTTACCGCATTCACGCACCTCTATTTGTCGGTATTCCGCAGGTAACGCCTTTTGGAGCAAATAATGTATTATGGAAGGACTCAGAAGAAATGGTAGTGAAATCGCGTATTTAATGCGATAATCATCCACCATAAAAGAATGGAGCAAAGCGGCCAAAGGAGGAGTCACCACGGCGCTTCCAGAGCCAAAGACAGTGTTCCATACGAGCACGCCCGCTTGTATGGGAGGTCTTATGAGGTGCCAGCGTCGCCGCCTCGTCCACTATTTTCATCCCATAAAGTCGGATCGGAGATCAGACGCGGGGACTGGGAGATACCAGAAACTTGTCCGGAAGGAAGAACCCTAGCCTCCGGAGATCATCTGGAGCAGGAATTGACAAGGGGGAGATCACCATCTTCACGAAGCACAATGGGGGCTACACCATAATCACCACTGTCATCATCATCACCATCCATATCCATCTCATCATAACACCAGGAACCCTAGTGGACCGCCTTGTGTGTTACATTTGTAATCATTTCATGTACACCTTCAACACCATCATGGTGTTTGTTGCCTCTATGTGTGAGTAGCTTCCCTAGTTCTTGGGGATATGGATGAACTCTATCATGCAATAGATCATTTCGTATTTGGATTTAATATCCTCCTTGCATGCTTGTGTTAATAGTCTTCTTGATGTTGGGTGAACTCGACCATCCAACATATGCCAACTTTGGTCGAAAGGTTATTCCTGTTGGCGAACAAACAAGTTGTGGGGGCAGATATCTGATAGGACCTATCTCCTTCATCCCGGATCATTGCAGCAAGGGGTAAAATAGAGACCACTTGTAGGCTGCATCCACGGGGAACTCTTTCCCCTTAATCACTGTTGGATAACCAGAGTGGGGAAGAACGGTGGTGGCATATTTGATATGGGGTGTCCGCGTATGCACGTATCTGTACCGGCTCTGCCCACAAATAGAAGTCTGCAATGTGGCTTAGGAATTCGACGTAGCATTGTGTTTAGACACCGCTATAGATGCAAGCTAGTGGGGAATCCAGCCACCTTGCGAATGCCTTAGTATTATTGATTTCTTCATCATGTTTACAATCCTTATTACTTCATTTCAGTTCAGTACTTCACTTTATTATTTGTCACTTCACTCGATCATACCACCTCTTCTTTGGATTTCTTTCAACTTGCAGGCACAACTATTTAACCCTTTCAAGACAAAAGATTGATTCATGTGCTCCCTGTGGGTTCCATACCCCTACTTCAAAAAGGCTACAACTAAACCCTGTGCACTTGTAGGACATCACTTTCTTATAGTATGGGGAAGACCGTGGTCTTGCAGGGAAATGCAAGGTGGCTTCTTCGGAGGGTGTTTGTGCTCCTTTTGAAAACACGTGTCTTAGGTTTTTGCAATATTGAGGCTCGCAACATTGTATTTTGATGAAGATCTTGGCCAAAGTTCATTGTCCCTCCAATGCATCCTGGGAATTAATCCTATCCCCCCGGTTTATTGGATCAAAGGGAAACCTAGTATAGTAAGTAATTCCAAGGACGCTCCTCGGTTACTATTAAAAACCATTTATTGTTCCCTTAATTACCTTATAGTTTTAATTTTACTCATTTTCTTAGCCAATGCATGCATTTTTAATCTCCTGATGGAGGCACACACTTGTGATCTTCTACGTGGGCCAACATGAAATGAGTGCTTTTATAGGGTAGCTACCAAACAGAGGAAATCATTAATTATTTGTGGGTTTTATTGCCTAAACTAATGGGCTGTCGCATCTACTATTCACATGTGAAAGATCAAAGAAAGTTTGGGACTCACTTGGGATTTCAGCGGATGTTGTTTCGCTACTATGACTGATAGGTATGGAGGTATCTTTGGTGGTAGAGAAGACAATTAGTTAGAGGCAAAGATGTACAAACTGCAGAGAGATCATCCCATTGCTATTGCGTTGGCCCTTAACTATGCTCGAGCAATAGGGATAACCAAGGTCACTCCAAAAATCAACAAGTAGTTGGGTTTTCTTGCAGGACATCAGGTGTTGAACGATGCATCTTTTTCAGACAATGAATATATCAGTGCATGTAGAGAAGTTTTGTGTGATCATCCGGGAACTTTCATAAGATTAGCTTCAACGGCAATGTTGGAAAATGTATATGATGTTAGGGACTCAAATTAGCTCATAATACTAGATGCTCTAATTGGGTGGTGAAAACACATAATACTACGGTGGTGGACGCTCTCAATTGTAATGAAGGACATTGCATGGTGCTAGCACTGGTGCTAGAAGATTGTCGCAGTATCTTAGTAGACTCTGGGAAGGTCACTATTGAGCATTGTATTAGAGAGTCAAACACTGTCGCTCATGATTTGGCTAGATGGGGACGGACAAATAACCCTTTTGTTTGGGATGACACTCCTCCTGATTTGATCGTGAAATAGTTAGTGGATGGTGTAACCATTATTTGATGAATAAAGTATGCCTTCCCATAAAAAAATGAATGGACTGCCATGTTTCTGCTCATTTGACCGTTTGGACTAGTAATCCTGGATGGATGGAGTATTTATTTTCGCTCATGATTGGCATGGTGGGCGCGATCATGGAAGCTCTCATTTTTTGATTCAGTTGTTTGGATGGACCTTCTCAATTGCGTTTTGAAATTCCATGATGTGATGGGTTAGGGGCTCTACTTCTTTTTCACTTAGATTCTTGGTTTGAAGATTCTACCTTAGCTTATCAATTTCACGGGCCTTTCATTACTGCACTACACCTAGCTATAATGTTTCTCTAGTTTGTTCCTCCCTAGAAATTTTCCTTCAACTACAACCTCACCTTTCTAATGTACACCATTTGAGCTTGTTTCGATGTGCCTTTGGTTAGTTTTGGTTATCCAATGTTTGTAGAATTTAAACGCTCGTGTTTTGTGTCCCGATGGTGAGATCTTAACTACTAATCAGCATACTTGACAACCTTTTAACTTTTGGAGGATTTTCCCTTCGCAACTTTGACTTGGAGAAATTACTCCAAGAATCTGTGTGGCCCATTATTATGGGTCTTTGGCCGTAGCAGGCTCTTCACCAACCAAATGGTTGCCTATTTTTTAACCTTCTAGAATCAGTGGAGCATATTCTCCTTCACTATTCGTCTATCCATTTGTTTTGGCTAGCGATTGCCCACTCTCCACTCATATGTTCATGGTTGTAATAGGATCCGCGACCTTTGTGCAGTATGCCTTCCCCCAAGGATCATACACCGGTTCTCATATTTTTCCATTGAACCTTTAGAGGTGTGCAACAGCAAGATGTTTACGAATGATGATGAAGCTATTATTGTCATTTTCACTATTGCCTGAAATACCTTATTCTCTAGTCTAACCGCTGCTCTAATGCCTCTTATAGTATTTTACTTCGAGATTAGGGCGTCATGTTTGGCAACCATGTTGCCCACGTGTAGTTTTGGTGTCTACGAAGTTGTGTTTTTACTTGATTTGTAATTAAAGGCTTTTCCTTGTTTATAAAAAATTGGTTCCGGTAAGCTTTATTTCAGTTGGAGTTCCTTTTTTGATGACAAAATAGCTTGTATTATTCAACTGGGTGCTTTACAATCATTTTAACGGATGTCCTCTAGATTGCCTGGATAGAACCTATCGACAGTTGTTCGGGTTTCAGTTCATCCATACACTATTGCAGGATGCTGCTAACACGATACTACGATCAGAGACCCTTCAATGAAACTGTGTGCGATGCAACAATCATAACAGTGATGTAAAAACCGTCAAAAAAGGTGTAAAATGTTTGCGATGACGGATGCATCAAACACAGTTCAGATTTTAGTTGTGTGTGCGATGCAAGGCATACGGTTCAGTTCAATGAACTGTTTGCGACGAGGTAGAAGAACAAAAACAGGCAGCCAGATGAAGGTGTGTGCAATATACGGCATACGGTTCACTCGGATGAACTATTTGTGATTAGGCGGAACAAAAGAAACGGCCAGGCAGATTAAGGTGTGTGCGATAGAGGACAAATAGTTCACTCGGATGAACTGTTTGCGTTGAGCCAAGATAACAGAAATGGTTCAATATTACAAGATGTGTGTGATAAGCGGCAAACAAATCTGTAATCAGAAATGTGTGCGAAGAACGATAATAACACATATGATTGTTGCTAATAAGACGTATGTGTTGTGCGATGTGATATGCTCTGTCTACACAACGTCTATTGGCCACTAGGTGACGGGCGGTCATCCGGGTACGCCATAAGGATGCGAAGATGCATCCTATATCAGCAAGGACTAGCTATTCCACCAATAACTCATCTAAGAGAACTCTCAAGTTAATTGTGCTCAGGCTGGAGCAGCCATCAGATGGGTGACTGGATGGGAAGTTGTCTTGATGTTAAAATAACTGATGGGATGGGTCATAGAGGTCAAATTAAATGACCTCTATGATCCATCCCATCAGTTAAATTAACCTCGAGGTCCTTATTTTTTATCTTTTTAACACATGTTAAAGAAGGTCTACCGCATTACTTTTTGACAACGTGCGATATGTGACATACAGTTGATCCATCTGTGCTGTTTGTGATGGAATAAGCCATGTGTGTTGTGGGTAAACGCTTGCTGGTATACAACTGTTTGCGATTGATGAATTCATCACCGATGGGTTCCCTAGTGTGGTCCGTGAGCGATGTGATTTGCTTTGTCTGCACAACATCTCTGCTCTGTGTATAGACGAAGAAGAACATATATATACTTATAATAGGACATGATTGCAAAATCAAATTAAACATCCAATTACGTTATATAACAAATACCATAAGTATTACAAGGTTCAAATTCAAAGATTACACGGTTCAAACTATTCAGACACATCAAATTCATCTTCTTCAGAATCTTTTCATGCATTAATTCTGCAAAAGGATCAACGACCGAGAAGTCATATAGCGGCTCGATATAGTGACTTCCAAATAATCTGTCATATGAAGTTACAAACTGAAATTCAGCTTGTGTAGAGCCTTTTCCATTCAGTTGTAGACGCCTGCGCTCTTTAGCAATCAATTCACTTCTGCGTAGTAAATATAGGGAAAATCTCATTACCTTGAGCAACCTTGCTTTCTCAACAAAGAACCTGGCGAATTTAATTTCTGGTGTGATGCCTCGATACTAATTAAAAGTAATTTCTATGAGATGAAGATCAAGGCATTCAATGAGATTGGTATATTCCCCAACATTTCTACTTTCGGGCCTGCTAGTATCTGCAAACGAAGACAACATATTAGTGCATAGCTGCATATTTGAACATTTCTAGACTCTTTGATTTGCAGGATTCTAAAATACACGAAAAGAGTGAAATGCCACTTTCAATCTTTCATGATAAACTTTTATCATGAAAGCATGTCTAGCGAAGGAATAAAACACGTACAACACTAGCATCTCCAAAAAAAATGTATTGAAATCCTCCAAATTTCCTTTAGAAATCATTCTACATTTGTCATTGTAATCATGGGTAAAGTAACAAAAAATTGAGCTCCGTTGTGGTTAACAACTAATAGGAAAGGCGCATCACCTCGATGTATAGCTTCTCCGTGCAAGGAAAGCATCTAAGGAGTCTAACAACTTCATCCAAATCGGGGCCGACAGATTGTAGTGCCAAGATCTTCACTGTGCGCAGAGGCCGGGTCAAGCTTGTGGGAATCATTTTATGGATGACAGGCGAACATATAGATCAACAACAATTAGATAAAATGTGTTGTCTGATAATATATAAGAAGGAGGAGAAGAAGATTGTTGTACCTGAACGGATAATGATCCAGTAACAAGTTCGTTGAATTCAGCACACGAATAGCCCAACACTGTCAATTTCAGTGCATGAATGACCCTAATTCTTGCTAGACCTAATTTATCATGTGCATACAATCTCTCGAGGGAAGGCACATTCTCAATGACAATATCATGAAACACCTCAACTGACAGCCTTGGGCGGCGCCAGCAATGCACATAAATCGCACGGACATTCGTCGAGGTGATGTGGAGGCTACTAAACCCATCCATCACATGAAGACGAAGGTACTCGAGCGTTGTACAGTCCATGAGCAGGCACTCCAAATCCTCCTTCAAGATGCGAACGACAATGAGCTCGAGGTGCTTAAGTTTAGGGAGATGAAGAGCACGTGCGGCATCGATCCGGGTGAAAATGCACCCACTGAATGTAGCGCGGCACAACATGGGCGCGGGGTAGAACACGGACGGTGGAAGCGAGCAAGGACGTCTAGCATGAAGGCTGAGCTCCTCGAGTCGATCTAGGGCTGGGGATAGGAACTAGTAGTGCAACTTGGGTTTGGTCTTGTCGTGGGGATTGAGCCTGCCGATAGCAAGGCGTCTGACCGGCCCACGGTGCGTGTCAAGGATGTGGGACAATGCGTCCAGGCGTTGCTGCTTGCCGCTGCAAAACTCGTGGTCGGCGATGAGGTCCAGGGGGGTGCAGCACTGGAGGGGGCTCCACCATCGCGAGAGGACAGTGGTCCGCATGCCATATTTGATGGGGATGTGGGATATGATGGTTACCAACATCTCGTCGGGGAGGCTGCTGATGAAGTCCACGTTCGTCCGAGGCTCTTGCGGTTCTGGCTCGACATCCCCCGCTTGTTGGCCAGCTTGTCCTCCGTCTTGCAGCAGGCGGCAATCCTCAGCGGCGGTGCTTGTAGATGAGACTAGAGGACTGCTCACAGTCGTCCCGTCTAATAAAACAGCTGCCCGCAGTAGTAAATGGTTAGTTGAACACCCACGGTTTGACTAATACTACTGTTTGCGATAATAACGTGGTGGCTATTTGTTAAGAATGACTAGGAAAATCAATGTATAAAAAGGCAAACCTTGAACAATTTCATATGTTTAGCACAGTTGCATGTTGCCTCTATAAAATAAATCAAGGCGGGAAGATACAGCGTGTATCGTTTCACGACCAGATCATGTGACCAAGTTCGCTCTCGGAACCATGAGGCTTCTTGATAGAAGCTCCGGTTTGTATGAAAGAAAGTATTGGTCAAAGATGAGTTGAAAAGGGAAGCAATATCTAACCCCAGCTTACAGAAGGTACAAAAGCACGATGATTAATTGTTCATCAGGTTTACAAAAAATCCAGATTGAGCAGGACAATAACAACTAACACAACCAAAGTTTTGAGTAGTCACAGTGAAATGGATCGGTCTGATCCATAAAATCAAGATCCTGGACCAGAAAATCTACTGGTACATGATAACAAGTTGTTGTAAATAGAAGCCAAGCACATTCAAAAGCCCTTTTGTCCACCTAAAACTTCTTTTTATGATGTTCAACGTGTCCATCTATGAGAAAGTGTCTGTCAAAAAACTTAATCTTCATGGACAATAGTACTCTCGCATCCAGGGGCGAGGCCGCTTCTGCCCGCGTTGTTGGGTGCAAGATCTACACCAAGCAGCGCCGCTGGCCGGAGCCCCATCTGTGTACATAGCAATCTGGAAGAAAAAAAGGCAGAAACATACATGTAGGACATTCAAAATCAATTCTGAAGATCCGGAAGAAAAAAGGGTACAAACATACATGTAGGACATTCAAAATCAATTCTCAAGATTTGGCTACAAATTATTAGCACGCACGCTAACCCTAGTCAGATTATTAGCAAAAAAGTCATTTGTATAGAACAAACAATTAGTCACTAACCATAGATACCATTTAAACAATCAATACACTACACGGATCTAACGAATCTTACTCTGATTTCATGGACTGGGTGAACATAACCAAGGGTTTCTGTTCCCAACAAAGGGGGGGGGGGACTAACCGGTTTACCGCCGGAGTCGGAATCGTTGCTGGAGTAGCTGTGGACCTCCGGCTCCGGCTGGGGAGGCACGACGACGACGACGAAGTCAAGGTCGCGCTGCTGCCTGCATGAGACCTCATCGTCAATGACAACAACCTCTGCACCCAACTTCATGCGGGCGCGGGTGCTTCACCAGCCGATGGTGCACTTGGGCAAAATCCTAATACACTCCATGAAGCGGTGACAACTGTGGACGGGGTGTACGGCCGTGGATTGGGTGCACCATTAATATGGAGTAGTGGTAGTGAGGTGGGTGGCGGTCAAAGGGCTGGCTCACCTCCCGGTGAGACTGTGCAGCAGACTACTGGCATGCCTATCGTCATTTCACACAGCTACTAGCACACCCCACGGTGAGTGTGTAGTGAACACGCGCATGCCTCGGCCTCCCGGTCTGCCTGCTAGCATGCATCTCGTCAACTCAGCGTGCTCGTACGGCACACGAGATGCGTGTGCGACACATATTATATTGATTTTTCCCTTTTGATGATTAATTCTGCCGCTTTATTGCTTAACCGAAGCACCGCACTTACATTTTGTTGGTCTAAAGCACATGGTTCGAATAAAGAGTTTGTTTGCGATATTGGTCGACAATTATTTATAATTTCCTGTATGTAAGAAGATTATATCAAAATTTGTCTCAAATTTGAAAAAAAATATCACAATCTATTGGTGTCCATATGACACCACCATAAGTTTCATGAATTTCAACTCAGTTTTGGATTTATTGGATTTTAAAATCAAGATTCTAGATGTTAGAAATTTCTTGCATGGGGACTAAACATGCACCCATGGACACGTACACATGATTTTGCAATCCCTTTTCATGCACTATCACGGGTCTCATGTAGATCAAATTTGATTTTTGCACATTTAAATCCCTGGGAAATCAATCATGTAAAAAACGGATAGATGTTATCTATTTCTTTTCATTTTTCAACACTAAACTCCTTTGGTCGCATGTTTGCTGCAGAAAAAGTTTGACATGCATCTTTGGGCCACATGCACCCGGTGGTCCTAGGACACTCACTCGCGTGGGCCCGCAAGGTCTCCATCTAGCACTATGACATTCGATGAGAGTGGTTAATTTGACCAACAAGGATGGTCATTTTTTGGTTTTTGTTATACATATGGTAGGAGTATATATATAGTACGCGTTGAAGAGGGTGGCCGGGGCAATACTATGCGTCATAAAGGACACTCACTCGTGTGCGATGCTTCCATCCGTGGGCCCGCAAGGTTGTTCTCCATCACTTTAACCCAGCAAGGAGGTTTCTTTTTGGGTTGTGTTGCGGTAGGAGTATATAGTACGCGTCGAAGAGGGGAGGAGGGGGCCGGGGCAGCACATATATACTACACACACGACATGAATCGATCTCCCTCTGTGTGGGGACTTCTCGGTTTTCGAGGTAGGTGCCGCAAATAAGTTGTGCATATTGGGTATTAAAAACATCACCAACACCTTGGGCCACGTGCAGACGATGGTTGTCACTCATTAGCCTGCGACTCTTCCCTCCATGGGCCCGCAAGGTCGTCGTCCATCTAATATATGCACAACGAGAAAGGTAATTTGACGAACAAGGAGGATTATTTTCGAGTTATGTTACGGTACGTAGATGTATATATTACGCATTGAAGAGGGGAAGGGGGCAACATATATATACTACGTGTCATGAACCTCGGTTCGTGTAGGGGACTTAAAGGTTTCCGAGGTAGGTGCCACATCAAAGTTCTGCATATATATTAGGTATTCAAACATCAGAACCACACATCTCCATACATATGTTTGGCCCACAAGCAAGCGATGACGGTTGTCCTTTAGCACTCACTCACGGGGTTATCAGCGAGATGCTTCGTCCATCTCTGTGTGCCCGCTTGGTCAATCACTTCGACCGATGGTGATAGAGGTTAATTTTACTTATAATTAGGAGGGGATTAAATTTTGGTTCGTCTTATACGGTTCGATACATGCAACTATATATATACTTCGTGCGCATGTGTACGCACGAATCCCTCCCACTGGGTCGAAGTGGGAGGGGGTGATACATCTCCAACATATCTATAATTTTTTATTGTTCCATGCTATTATATTATCTGTTTTGGATGTTTAATATGCATTAGTATGCTATTTTATATTATTTTTGGGACTAACCTATTAACCAAGGGCCCAGCGCCAGTTTCTGTTTTTTGCATGTTTTAGAGTTTCGCAGAAAAAGAATACCAAACGGAGACCAAACGGAATGAAACTTTCGCGATGATCTTTCTTGGACTAGAAGCAAACCAGGAGACTTGGAGATGAAGTCGGAGACACAACAAGGTGGCCACAAGGGTGGAGGGCGCGCCCAGGGGGTAGGGCGCGCCCCTTGCCTAGTGGGCCCCTCGGAGCTCTCCTGACCTAGTTCCTTCGCCTATATATACTCTTATACCCCCAAAACACAGGGGGAGCCACGAAAATACTTTTCCATCACTGCAACCTTCTGTACCCATGAGATCCCATCTAGGGGCCTTTTCCGGTGTTCTACCGGAGGGGGATTCGATCACGGAGGGCTTCTACATCAACACCATTACCCTTTCGATGAAGCGTGAGTAGTTTACTTCAGATGTACGGGTCCATAGCTAGTAGCTGGATGGCTTCTTCTCTCTCTTTGATTCTCAATACCATGTTCTCCTCGATGTTCTTGGAGATCTATTCGATGTAATATTTTTTTGCGGTGTGTTTGCCGAGATCCGATGAATTGTGGATTTATGATCAGATTTTCTGTGAATATTATTCGAGTCTTCTCTAAATTCTTATATGCATGATTTGATATCTTTGCAAGTCTCTTCGAATTATCGATTTGGTTTGGCCTACTAGATTGGTTTTTCTTGCAATGGGAGAAGTGCTTAGCTTTGGGTTCAATCTTGCGGTGTCCTTTCCCAGTGACAGTAGGGGCAGCAAGGCACGTATTGTATTGTTGCCATCGAGGTTAAAAAGATGGGGTTTTCATCATATTGCTTGAGTTAATTCCTCTACATCATGACATCTTACCTAATGCATTACTCCCTTCTTTATGAACTTAATACTCTAGATGCATGCTGGAAAGCGGACGATGTGTGGAGTAACAGTAGTAGATGCAGGCAGGAGTCGGTCTACTTGACACGGACGTGATGCCTATATTCATGATCATTGCCTTAGATATCGTCATAATTATGCGCTCGTCTATCAATTGCTTGGCAGTAATTTGTTCACCCACTGTAATATTTGCTATCTTGAGAGAAGCCACTAGTGAAACCTATGCCCCCCGGGTCTCTTTTCCATTATATTGAATCTATTTTACATCGTACTAGTTTCCGATCTACTATTTTTCAATCCTTAGTTTCCAATCTATAAACCAAAAATACCAAAAATATTTACTTTACCGTTTATCTATCTCTATGAGATCTCACTTTTGCAAGTAACCATGAAGGGATTTTCAACCCCTTACCGCATTGGATGCAAGTTTGTTGATTGTTTCTGCAGGTATTTGGTGACTTGTGCGTAATCTCCACTAGATTGATGCCTTGGTTCTCAAACTGAGGGAAATACTTACTCTACTTTGTTGCATCACCCTTTCCTCTTCAAGGGAAAAACCAACGCACGCTCAAGAGGTAGCAGGGGGGCGAGCACGCGATGCATCATGAACCGGATCTGTGTGGGGACTGTTTTTTTTGATGTATGCATGCACCACATCAAAATGTTGTGCTTTTGGTATTCAAACATATATGCATGCATCACGCATGTCCATGCATATGTTTGAGGCACATATATACATGTAGTGGTTGTCTTTGGACACTCTCCTTCGCTTGGTTATCATCGACGACCTATATATTCGTGGGCCCATGTGGACGTCCATCACTTCGACCAACAACGCGAGAGAGGTTACCAGGGTGGATTCTTCTTCTCTTGGTTCACGTTACCATATAGTCGTACGTCGATCATGGTGAGATTCAAGACCTAAGTTCGAGGGCTCACATACACATGAATCCTCGCTCTGTGTGGGGACTTTCCGGTTCCAAAAGCACATGGCCACATCAAAGTTGTGCATTGGGTATATTCAGACACCACATGACACTTCATACATATGTTTGGGCCACATGCATGTAGTGGTTGCCTTCAGGCACTCCCTCGCATGGTTATCGGCAACAAACTAGCCTATTTTGTGGGGCCGCGTGTGGAACGTCAATGCATGACTTTGACCCAACAAACAAGAGAGGTTATACGACCAAGGTGGTGATTCTTATTGGTCAGTCTTACAATATGCCTTGGTGAGATGCCCCCTCCCATCGACTCAAAGTGTGTGTGTGTGGGGGGGGGGGGCACAGTACTACTTCGTACTAGATGAACCTTCGTGGGGTCGGGGATGCCTCGTTAATTTTGCGATGCACATGTGCCATATCAAATTTGTGATTTGGTAACACCAGAAGAACACATCTGTGGGCCCGCACACGGAACCACATTTGATTGGAAGCAAAGGGGGGAGGGGGCATAGTACTACTTCGTACTAGATGAACCTACGTGGGGTCGGGGATGCCCGGTTAATTTGCGATGCACATGTGCCACATCAAATTTGTGATTTGGTAACGCCAGAAGAACACATCTGTGGGCCCGCACACGGTCCACATTTGATCGGAAGCAAAGGGGGGAGGGGGGTTAATGTACTCCCTTCGGTTTTGTGTTATGGTACAGTGAGATGTCAGACCTAGCTATTTGGGGGCATGCGTTCATAGCTAGGATTCCCCTCCCGGCAACATGAAGTGTGTGTGTGCGTGTTTGGGGGGAGGGGCTAGCAATAATAACGTGCGCTTTGTGCGATAGGTGCCACATCAAAGTTGTCCATTGGGTATTTGAACATCAAACCACCCTTCTCATACATATATTTGGTCCACATGCAAGTGTGTTCGTGTTATGACCCTTTCCCGCGCTTTTTGGCCAAATGTATAAACAACAGACGAGTCGGAAGCAGCAACCGCCTGCGATCGGGTACGAAATAGACACGGTTCCTTAGGACTTCCCGTGTGTCGCGCCCCTGCCCCTTTCAAAAATATCGACTCCCTCGCAATCTCGAAAATATCTACCCGTGTCCATGTAGATGGTTTTTCTGTCTTATAGCACACGATTAGTATGTCTGGACCGTGTGTGATGTTTGTTACTCCCGCTCTTCTTCAATCAGTAGATCCAAATTTTCAGTAGCCCCGACATTTTACTCCTTCCCCGCTCTGCTTCAGTCCCTTGATCCAAATTTTCGGTAGCCCCGCCATTTTACTCCCGCCTAGTAAAATTTTCAGTACTCGTGACATTTCCTCAAACACCACCTTGGACCCCTCCACACACACCCCAAATCCTTCGCTCACCCCAAATCCTCCGCTCACACACATACACACCACCTCTCCCTCGCTCCAAATCTAGCTAGGTCGCTGCCGCCGCTGTGCCGCCTCCATCGTCAACCTCTGCAGGTCTGCCCGTGCAGTTTAATTACCCACCGATATACATACCCTCGCCACCTTGAGTTTCTTAGATGACGCCTACGAAACGCCCCGTTTCCCAGAGATCCCCATCCCCACCCCCTCCCCCACTCTAGATGTCGCAGCCTAATCCCGTCTATGCTTCTCGGGGAGCTCAAGGAGCGAATGGCCCAAAAGAGCTTTACCGCGGCCTCTTCGCCCGACGTCTGCGAGGTGGCCGCCGAGGAAGCTGACGACGATGACTGGACCTAGATTGAGCCTTTCGATCAGCGGGCTAGAGTATTCTGGCATATCACGGACGCCGGCTATGACATCGAGGTCGTCGACACCGACGGCTTGACGCGGGTTATGTCACAGGTTAAGTTGCCCGCTGATAACCCACAAGTATAGGGGATCACAACAGTTTTTGAGGGTAGAGTATTCAACCCAAATTTATTGATTCGACACAAGGGGAGCCAAAGAATATTCTCAAGTATTAGCAACTGAGTTGTCAATTCAACCACACCTGAAAGACTTAATATCTACAACAAAGTATTTAGTAGCAAAGTAGTATGGAGGTAACAGTAACAGTGGCAAAAGTAACAGTAGTAGTTTTGTAGTAATCGTAACAGTGGAAACGGAGAAGTAACTAAGAAAAGATCAATATGTGAAAAGCTCGTAGGCAATAAATTAATGATGGATAATTATGTTGGATGCAATTCATCATGCAATAGTTATAACATAGGGTGACACAAAACTAGCTCCAGTTCATCAATCTAATGTAGGCATGTATTCCGAATATAGTCATACGTGCTTATAGAAAATAACTTGCATGACATCTTTTGTCCTACCTTCCTATGGCAGCGGGGTCCTATTGGAAACTAAGGGATATTAAGGCCTCCTTTTAATAGAGTACCGGACCAAAGCATTAGCACTTGGTGAATACACGAACTCCTCAAACTACGGTCATCACCGGGAAGTGTCCCGACTATTGTGACTCCGGGGTTTGTCGGATCATAACACGTAGTAGGTGACTATTGACTTGCAAGATAGGATCAAGAACTCACATAAATTCGTGAAAACATAATAGGTTCAGATCTGAAATCATGGCACTCGGGCCCTAGTGACAAGCATTAAGCATGGCAAAGTCATAGAAACATCAATCTTAGAACATAATTGATACTAGGGATCAAACCCTAACAAAACTAACTCGATTACATGGTAAATCTCATCCAACCCATCACCGTCCAGCAAGCCTACGATGGGATTACTCACGCACGACGGTGAGCATCATGAAGTTGGTGATGGAGGATGGTTGGTGATGACGATGGCGATGGATTACCCTCTCCGGAGCCCCGAACGGACTCCAGATCAGTCCTCCCGAGGAAGATTAGGGCTTGGCGGTGGCTCCGTATCGTAAAACATGATGAATCCTTCTCTCTGATTTTATTCTCCCTGAGGGAGTCCTGGATTAGGGGGTGTCCGGATGGCCGGACTATGACCTTTGGCCGGACTCCCAGACTATGAAGATACAAGATTGAAGACTCCGTCCCGTGTCCGGATGGGACTTTCCTTGGCGATACGATATGAAGATCTCCTCCCATTGTAACCGACTCTGTGTAACCCTAGTCCTCTCCGGTGTCTATATAAACCAGAGAGTTTTAGTCCGTAGGACGAACAACAATCATACCATAGGCTAGATTCTAGGGTTTAGCCACTCCGATCTCGTGGTAGATCTACTCTTGTACTACCCATATCATCAATATTAATCAAGAAGGAGTAGGGTTTTACCTCCATCGAGAGGGCCCGAACCTGGGTAAAAACATCGTGTCCCTTGTCTCCTGTTACCATCCGCCTAGACGCACAGTTCGGGACCCCCTACCCAAGATCCGGCGGTTTTGACACCGACATTGGTGCTTTCATTGAGAGTTCCGCTGTGTCGTCACCATCAGGAAGGATGCCGCATCCCGTCTTTAAAGACGGCGTTGTTGCTAAAGGAGTTTTGGCTGTCGGCCAAACTCTCCGGCTAGGCAGGTTTTTGATGACCGCCAGTCCGGCCGCCGCGCCAATGATGACCTCTTGGGCCATCGAAAGCAATCTTCACATCAGCTCGGAGCTCGCCGAGCAGTTAGATCCGATGGAGCTCTTCGCCCTGAACGAACTCTTGGATCGCATCGCGGCCCTGGGAGTCGCTACTGATTACGACCAGATTGGGCTCAAACCTGATCAGAGAGAGATCGACTCTCCCTAGATTACCCACCACGTTGAAGTGGTGGAAGAACAATGCGGCGAGTCTTCGCCCGCCCTAAGGACCAGATGCGTCTGGATTCCCGATCCCTCCAAGCCGGAAACCCGCGGAGGGGAGGATGTCGCCCGAACCCTGAACCTAAAGTCAGGCAGTAGGCCCGATTCTTTGAATAATATCCGAGAAAGCAAGCTTCCGAATTCGGAAACCGCTCGGCCCCTGAATCTTACATCGGGCAGGGTTCCGGATTTATTTCCACCTGCCCACCCAACTATACGGGATTTATCCCTAATACGGCAAGAGTCCGGAGAAACAGTACACCACTACTGGGCCAGATTCCTGCTGGTCATGAACAGGATAAAGGACTACCGCGACAGAGAAGCAATTTCACTCTTCCTTAACAACTGCACGGACATCGGAATCCTCAACACCATAAGTCGCCGCGAAATTACATGATTCGCCGACTTGACATCCATAGTATGAAAGTACTGCGCGATTGAAAGCGTTCGGAAAACCAAAGATAAATTCTGGGACAATCCGGCCCCGAATATAACACGAGTCCGAAAGAAAAGGGCGCATTATCGCCAGGCATCTGAGCCAAACATCAAAAAACAAAAACCTGCTACAGGGTACGGGACCGTATTGGAAAGATGGCTCAATGGACCCTGTAGAATTCATAATTCAGGGAAAGCCACACCAACGCACAGCCTCAGAGCATGTTGGATACTACGGCAGGTAGACAGAAGCGGCGAGGAGCTTTTAACTCCAGCACCCGAAGAATACCTCCCCAGTACGATGTCGACAGTCTTCGAGACGTTCACATCAAACAATGCAAGGAAACGAACGCTCCGCAACCTCGCCGAAGTCTACCAAGTAGCAACAATAAACCCATGGAGTGACACAGCTATCACCTTTAACGCCAGTGACGAACCTAAATTCCGGACAGCCCGAGCACCAGCCGCATTGGTCCTCAGTCCGAGAGTGGACGGCTTCCGACTTACAAAGGTACTCATGGACGGCGGCAGCGGACTCAACCTCATCTACGAGGAAACCCTGCGAAAAATGGAAATTGACTGGAGGCGCATTGAGCGAAGCAACACAACTTTTAGGGGAATAATCCCAAGCCGGGAAGCGTGCAGTTCAGGAAAAATCACACTGGATGTGGTGTTCGGCACGCCGGACAATTACAGATCCGAGGAGGTCACGTTTCAAGTGGCCCCGTTCAGCAGCAGCTACCACGCTTTGCTAGGGCGAGAAGCATTTACAATTTTCCAAGCCATACCCCATTACGAGTACATGAAGCTCAAAATGCCCGGGCCTAACGGAATCATCACTCTCGCAAGTGATCCGAACATAGCGCTCCGCGCTGAAAACAAGACAGCCGCACTGGCCCTGGAGGCATTATCTGAGGCCCTAGCGGCCGAGGAGTTAACGGCGTTGCGCTCCACGGTGGACAGGGACGACGTGATACTAGACAAGAGATCCAAGTCCACCTCTTTTAAACCGGCGGACGAAATAGTCAAATTCCAAGTCCATCCAACGGACCCTACAAAAATGGCCTCCATCGGGGCACAATTAAAACCCGATGTAGACGCCGCACTCACAGAATTTCTACGAGAAAATTGGGACATTTTCGCCTAGCACCCCTCGGATATGCCAGGAATCCCACCCAGGCTGGCCGAGCACAGCCTGAACATCATAAAAGGGTTTAAACCCGTCAAGCAGACCCTACGACGCTTTTCCGAACCTAAGAGACAAGCCATGGGAGAGGAGTTAGCAAAACTGCTGGAAGCCGGGTTCATCAGAGACATAAAACATCCGGACTGGCTAGCAAACCTGGTGATGGTACCAAAGAAGGACAAATCTTGGCGCCTATGTGTCGATTTCAAAGACCTAAACAAGGCCTGTCCAAAGGACCCTTTCCCACTCCCTCGAATCGATCAAATCATCGACGCCACTGCAGGACACGACTCATTGTGTTTCCTCAATGCATACTCTGGCTACCATCAAATCAAGATGGCAGAGTCAGACCAGGCTGCAACGGCATTCATCACCCCGTACGGCCCATTCTGCTTCAACACGATGCCCTTCGGGCTCAAAAACGCCGGCACAACATATCAGCGCATGATTTAGACATGTCTGGCCAACCAGATCGGCAAAACAGTCAAAGCATACGTAGACGACGTGGTCGTCAAAACAAAACACGTCGATACTCTAGTAGACGACTTGAGGCTCACGTTCGACAATCTCTGAACATATGACATTAAGCTCAACCCGGAAAAATGCGTTTTCGGCGTACCAGCCGGAAAGCTCCTGGGCTTCATCATATCCGGTAGAGGAATTGAAGCAAACCCAGCCAAGATCCGAGCTCTGTCACAATTAGATACCCCAAAGGACCTCAAACAAATACAAAAACTGACAGGATGCGTGGCGGCTCTAAGCCGCTTTATCTCCCGCTTAGGAGAAAAGGCATTACCCCTCTATCGCCTCCTACGATGCACCGACCACTTCGAGTGGACGGAGGCCGCCACGGCCGGACTCGAAGAAATAAAAGCCATATTGGCAACAAATCCGGTCCTGGCCACGCCCAACACGGGCGAACCAATGCTGTTATACATCACGACAACCCATCAAGTTGTCAGCGGGGTGCTCGTCGTCGAACGAGAAGCGGACGGACACAAGTTCCCCCTCCAAAAACCAGTGTACTACGTGTCCACTGTGCTAACTCCATGCAAGTCACGGTACCCGCATTATCAAAAGATAGCATACGTAGTGTTCATGGCAACCCGGAAGCTGCGACACTACTTTCAAGAGTGCTCCATAACAGTGGCATCCGAAGTACCCCTTAATGACATTATAAACAACTCCGATGCAACGGGCCGGATTGCCAAATGGGCCATTGAGCTCCTCCCGTTCGACATAACCTACAAGCCAAGGCGAGCTATTAAGTCGCAGGTTTTGGCCGACTTCATTGCCGAATGGACTGAAGCCGAACTCCCTAAAGAATACGACGCATACTCCAACTGGATCATAAACTTCAACGGCTCCAAAATGTTGGCTGGCCTGGGGGCTGGCGTCGTCCTGACGTCCCCAACCGGGGACACAGTCCAATACGTACTTCAGATAATGTACACGGATTCGAACAACGCAGCCGAATACGAGGCCCTTTTACATGGCCTCCGAATGGCAGTCTCCATGGGCATTCAGCGCCTAGTGGTCCGTTGGGATTCAAATCTCGCAATATCCCAAATAAATGGAGACTTCGACGCCAAGGACCCAAAAATGGCAGCTTACCGCAACGCCATCTTAAAGATGTCAGCTCGGTTTGAGGGGCTCGAATTTCATCACATAGCCCGGGAAAATAACCAAGCAGTAGACGTGCTGGCACGCATCAGCGCCAAGCACGAGGCTGTCCCTCCCAACATCTTCCTAGAAAGGCTGTTCAAGCCATCTGTATCATGGGACGGAGAATCCGGAAACAATAGCCGGGACACAACTACACTGCCCCTCACCGAGCATCCTGACACAATTGGGGGCTACGCCAACGAAACAACGCCGTCAGCCCACGAAATAATGGCAGCCATTGCCCCTTGGACAGAGCCATTCCTAGCCTACCTAACTAGGCAGGAACTTCCCAAGGACCAAAACGAGGCCCACTACATAGTGCGGCGATCTAAAGCCTACAAAGTCCATGAGGGAGAGCTTTACAAGAAAAGCACAACCGGAGTCCTTCAAAGGTGTATCTTGGAAGAAGAAGGACGAGACCTTTTGGCTGAAATCCATGCCGGACTTGGCGGACACCATGCCGCAGCCCGGGCCCTTGTAAGCAAGGCCTTCCGTATCGGATTTTATTGGCCAACGGCCCGGGCAGACACTCAGGACTTAGTGCAATGATGTGTTGGTTGCCAGTTATTCGCCAACCAAAGTCACATGCCGCCTACCGCCCTACAAACTATACCCATTACCTGGCCTTTCGCGGTCTGGGGGCTTGACATGGTCGGACCCCTTAAAGGAGGAACCCACAAGCAAAAATACCTACTGGTCATGGTGGACAAATTCACCAAATGGATAGAAGCCAAGCCTGTAAAGACGGCTGAATCCGGACCAGTGATAGACTTCCTTTTTGGGGTTGTACACCGTTATGGTGTCCCCCACAACATCATAACCGACAATGGCACAAACTTCATGGCTGATGAAGTCAAACTTTGGTGCAAAAACATGGGCATCAAGCTCGACTACGCTTCAATCTATCACCCTCAAACTAACGGTCAAGTCGAACGGGCCAACGGTCTCATTATGAGCGGCATCAAACCCAGACTAGTGCGATCCCTCAAGGAATCTGACACGCACTGGGTAGAGGAGCTTGACTCCGTACTCTGGGGGCTACGGACCACGCCGAATCGCACTACTGGATTCACACCATTTTTTATGGTCTACGGCGAAGAGGCAGTACTGCCATGCGACATAATCCATGACTCACCTCGAGTGCGCATGTACGAAGAAAGAGAAGCCGAGCTCGATCGGCAGGACAGCTTGGACGCATTGGAAGAGGAGCGCGGCGTGGCAAAGGCTCGTTCCGCATTCTATCAACAGCAGGCTCGAAGATATCAAAGCAGAGAAGTACGGGACAAAACGTATAACGTTGGCAAACTAGTTCTACGCCTGCCGGACAAGAAAAAGGATAAATTAAAGCCCAAATGGGAGGGCCCCTTCATCATCGACCAAGTACTGACCGGCGGAGCGTACCGTCTGCGAGGCGCATCGGACAACCGACTCGAGCCGAACCCATGGAATGCAGCACGCCTACGAAGATTCTACGCCTAGCGCCGGACTCCGTGTTCGTCTCCTTCCCTCGTCCCTTTGTTTTATTTTTGTTTTTATTTTTGGCAGTCCGGGATTTTGTTCCTTCTCCATCCCCCTTTTTCTCACAAGCCCTTAGGGGCTCGCATGCGCAATATTCGCACGCACCCGAAGCGCTACCCGCGCTCACAATACCTGGGGGCTTCTCTACCAAGAAGTTTATATAAAACGGGCCTCACGCCCAAAACATGTGTAATGCTTCCGCATGAACCTTTTATACACCATTATATGCATCGATATGACTTAAGTTTTGGCCAAGCTGGGTTGCCTGGCTCCTGTGCTTACCCCTACGTTCCCGTTTGTTCGGCTAGGTGGTAAAGGGAGCACCTCTGCGATTGTTACTGCCGGGTCAGCCGGATGTGTACCTCAGACTGGGTGAAGCCGAAAGCTAGTGTTCTTAAGGGAATATTCGGTCGGTGAGCTAAAAGATGATCTTTCTTATTTACTTTTTTACCCAAGATGCTTTTCTGCTCTTTCTGGCAGTTCGGACATGCACTTTAGGGCATGCCTCCCAGGGAAAGGAACCCCTAACGGAACTATTCTCTCTGGAAGATGTTTCTTACTAACCATGTAATATAACATAACTAGTTGGGCACTTGTCTGCTAAAGCACTTATGACCCCTACGCCTTGTCTCCATGCATGCCCCGATTCTTACATAACCAAGAGGGTATTCGGGCACACTCCGGACTATAGGGTCTAGAGGTCGAAGCGAAAAGGTCCGCAATGACAAATGATCTACAATCCGGCTAGAGGACATTTTTTATGTCATTTTTACATAGTCAATCCGACTCGGCATATTCTTCTTCAATGCCATCTAACAGGCGGTCTAATTTACAGTCCTGTTGGGAATACTTTGCAGCCAGCTCCACCTGGCCATATGCCAAGCTGACCGGGATCTCCTTTCCGTCCGGACCTATAGGGCCGACCTCGGCCATGTGGTTTGGGTCAGCCTTCGTGTACCGAGTCTTCACCATGGCCCAGGCCTCCCTGGCACCTTGACGGCAAGACGATATCTTCCCTAACCGGAAGCACTGCCGTACTCCCTCTAGCTTCTTGGCAAGCTCCTCAAGGCCTTCGGGCACGGAGAGGGATGGCCACATAGCCTGGATGACACCTCGCATTGCCTGCCGAATTCGCTCGTGTAGTTGCAACAGCTCGGGAAGATGGTCTCCCGATGAACCGGGCATTTCCTCCGCCGGACGACCCGTCAGCAGACCTACAGACATAGCTCTGTCAATCGACTTCCTCGCCGAATTCCTTTTTTGAAGATTCGTTCAAGCACTTACTAAAAATGCCGCGTCGAAGTCGCCGATTCTCCTTCACGGCAGAAGACAGCTGAATGCGAACATCTTTCAGTTCCTCGCCTAGCTGGGTATTGGCGTCTTGAAGCTTGTTCTTCTCTTGCCTCACCCTCGTCAGCACGTTCTCGCTAGCCTTTAGTTGGCGTAGGAGTTGTTGCTGGTCCGGATTTGCTCCGGCCTCATCTGCATTATTATAGTCAGGGTTGCACGCCTGCCGCATTTCAAAATGGAGGTACCTTTCGAAGCATATATTACCTGCGGGCGTCCCCTTGACATTCTCTGAAGCGGCCAATGCGGCCTCGAGCTTAGCCTTGCACTCTTCGAGCTCCTAGGACAATTGCATGTTCTTCTTTGTAAGACACTGCATAGCACATGATCCTTCAAACAGTTATCTTCACTGTTTCAAGTCTCGGGGGCTACTGACATATATAACCTTCAATTCTACTCACCTGTATGTCTTTCACATACTGCTCCGTGGCTCTGGCTAGACCATTTTGAGTAGCACGGAGATACGCATCTCCTGTATTAAAGGCGTCCAACACCTCTGGGGAAAAACACGCGTCACGGAGAACAGTCCGGCGACGCTTGTGGTTTAGGGAACTCTCCACCTCTGAATTAGTGGCAGATAGCCCGTCGGTGCCCTCTGTCGGAGGAGCGCCCGAGGTGCGTCCCGTGTCCGCCTCCGCTTCCGAACCCGGCCTCGAACCTTGGCCGGCGGACATAGTCCGGCGGGCTCTCTTCTTTCTAAGAAAATCATGAGCATTAGTAGGACTCAAGGGCATAAACCCTAGGCGTTACATCCGCACACCATACCGTTGCACCGGAATCTCGATCTGGTCCGCACTTCTTTTTGGCCCGCCTGGTTTCAGCGGCCCTTGTTGGCTGCCCACCGTGGGCTCGGCCTTCCGCCTCAAGGATTTACCCTGCGAAACGTTGTTAGTGCATGTCATGCAAGATAAAACATGAGAATACTGGGACTTCGGTCTTAGTTACCTTGGAGGCTGGAAGTAGTCCGGGATAGTCGGTCGTGATGGCCACTAAAGAGTTATCCTTGCTCAATTGATGAAATACTCCATCAACCAACTCCACGCATAAGTCCGGATCTTCTTGGGAGTCCGGATCGAGGGACCGTTCTGGATCCTTGGGTTGTGGAGCAGAGCTGTTTATTTCCTTCACAGCCTGGCGCAGCTCCTGCGTTTAAACATTACTAGTCTAAGTACTCAACTACGGGAATTTCGAAAACGGATAGGCAAGTGAAAGTGTCCGCTCACCCAACTAGGAGGATTGTACATAGAGAATCCGCCTTCTGGGTTGACGCGGAGGAATTCTTCCTCTTCCCCCTTGTACAAAGCGGATAAGATTCTCGTTAAAGTGGCGGCCGAATCTGGCCCCTTGCGATCGCACCGGGTAGCATCATCCTCCCCGTTGAAATCCCACATGGGGTGGCCTCTGTATTGAAGCGGCTGCACCCCTCGCGTGATGCATATGGCCATGACCTTGATCATGGTCAGTCCGAATGAGCCAACAACCTTATCTGGCTCATCAGGTACAGGACGTCCCTGTCAGCTTCCTTCTGAGGGTTCCGTGGGCGCCAACTCAGGCGCTTCTTCAACGGGGCATTATTGAACTCGGGGAGGCCGATCCGTACAGGGTCCGGCAGGGGGACGTCATCTATATAAAACCATTCCGAGGGCCAGTCTTCGGACACCCTCTTTGGGGTGCCGTATAGATATCCGGTCCCGGCGATGCGCCATAGTTCGGCTCCGCCCACTTGATAAATAGACCCCTCCTGAGAACGAGGCACAAGGCAAAACAACCTCTTCCACAGAGTGAAATGGGCCTCAACGCCCAAGAACAGCTCGCAGAGGGCCACGAAGCCCGCGATATGCAGAATGGAGGCGGGCGTGAGGTTGTGTAGCTGGAGGCCGTAGAACTCCAGCAACCCTCGAAGAAACGGATGAATTGGAAATCTGAGTCCTCTCATAAAATAAGGGACTAGGCATACCCGCTCTCCTCAAGAGGGATTGGGGACGCTCTCCGTCTGCTCTCCGTCGCCATAGGTAGCAATCTCGGCTCGAACTGGGACCATATATGCTGGGGGGAGAAGCCCCTTGGACTGAAGCACTACTAGCTCGCTATGTGGGACGAAACACCGCCCCCAATCTCCGGTTCAAGCGCTGGAGGGGCGAGAGGAGGAGCTGCACTGACCGGCCATGGTGGAATGGATCTCTGTCGAAGGCACTCTGATGAAATCTCGCGGAGGGAAGATGGTGTGAATTGGATCTAAATCCCCGTCTCTTTTATGGGCGGTTCATTAACGCAACCAGGGGGGTAACTGAAAAAATCCCCTGGCTTTTTGCATTTGTTTGACACGTGGAAGATGGTCATTATGGGGCACAGAAGCAGAGGAGGGCAGCACGCACTAGAAGCCGGACACTATTCGACGGATACAGAGAATTTGCGGGAGAACCCGCCTTGCAATGCCGAAGACAACTTGCACGCCGGACTCGTCGTCATTGAAGCCTGGTTCGGGGGCTACTGAGGGAGTCCTGGATTAGGGGGTGTCCGGATGGCCGGACTCGCGGACTATGAAGATACAAGATTGGAGACTCCGTCCCGTGTCCGGATGGGACTTTCCTTGGCGTGGAAGCCAATCTTGGCGATACGATATGAAGATCTCCTCCCATTGTAACCGACTCTGTGTGACCCTAGTCCTCTCCGGTGTCTATATAAACCGGAGAGTTTTAGTCCGTAGGACGAACAACAACCATACCATAGGCTAGATTCTAGGGTTTAGCCACTCCGATCTCGTGGTAGATCTACTCTTGTACTACCCATATCATCAATATTAATCAAGCAGGAGTAGGGTTTTACCTCCATCGAGAGGGCCCGAACCTGGGTAAAAACATCGTGTCCCTTGTCTCCTGTTACCATCCGCCTAGACGCACAGTTTGGGACCCCCTACCCGAGATCCGCCGGTTTTGACACCGACACTCCTCGAACCTGAATATATAGAGTCGGAGTTGAGGTCGGTGGAGGTCCAGGGGACACACGAGGCAGGGGGCGCGCCCCAGGGGGGTGGGCGCGCCTTGCACCCTCATGGACAGGGTGTGGGTCACCCTCTGTTGATTCTTTCACCAATATTTTTTATTAATTCCAAAACGTGTCTCCGTGGAGTTTCAGGTCATTCTGAGAACTTTATTTCTGCACAAAAATAACACCATGGCAATTCTGCTGAAAACGTCAGTCCAGGTTAGTTCCTTTCAAATCATGCAAGTTAGAGTCCAAAACAGGGGCAAACGTGTTTGGAGAAGTAGTTACGTTGGAGATGTATCAACTCCCCCCAGCTTAAACCTTTGCTTGTCCTCAAGCAATTTAGTCGACAAACTGAAAGTGATAAATAAAAACTTTTACAAACTCTGTTTAATCTTGTTGTTGCAAATATGTAAAGTCAGTATTCAAGTTTTCAGCAAAGATTATGAACTAACCACATTCACAATGACACTTAGGTCTCACATTTACACATATCAATGGCATAATCAACTAGCGAGCAATAATAATAAATCTCGGATGACAACACTTTCTCAAAACAATCATAATATGATATAACAAGATGGTATCTCGCTAGCCCTTTCCGAGACCGCAAAACATAAATGCAGAGCACCCCTGAAGATCAAGGACTGACTAGACATTGTAATTCATGGCAAAAGAGATCCAGTCAGAGTCATACTCAATGTAAATTAATAGAAATGCATACAAATGACAGCGGTGCTCTCCCACTGGTGCTTTTTAATAATAGGATGATGACTCATATAAAAGTAAATAGATAGGCCCTTCGCAGAGAGAAGCAGGGATTTGCAGAGGTGCCAGAGCTCGAGTTTTAAAACAGAGATAAAAAATATTTTGAGTGGCATACTTTCATTGTCAACATAACAACCAAGAGATCTTGATATCTTCCATGCTACATACATTATAGGAGGTTCCCAAACAGAATGGTAAAGTTTATACCCCCCCACCACCAACTAGCTCATTCGATGGCTGGCCCGAAACAACGGGTACCGTCCAACTAACAACAATCCTGGGGAAGTTTTGTTTGCAATTATTTTGATTTCATTTGAGCATGGAACTGGGCATCCCGGTTATCGGCCATTATCTCGTGAATGATGAGCAGAGTCCACTCATCGTGAGAATAACCCACCTAGCATGGAAGATATAGACAACCCTAGTTGATACATGAGTTATTCGAGCATACAAAACAGAATTTCATTTGAAGGTTTAGAGTTTGGCACATACAAATTTACTTGGAACGACAGGTAAATACCGCATATAGGATGGTATGGTGGACTCATATGGAACAACTTTGGGGTTTAAGCAAGTGGATGCACAAGCAGTATTCCCGCTTAGTACAAGTGAAGGCTAGAAAGAGACTGGGAAGCGACCAACTAGAGAGCGACAACAATCATGAACATGCATTAAGATTAACCAACAATGAATGCAAGCATGAGTAGGATATAAATCACCATGAACATAAATATCGTGGAGGCTATGTTGATTTTGTTTCAACTACATGCGTGAAGATGTGCCAAGTCAAGCCACTCGAATCATTCAAAGGAGGATACCACCCTATCATACCACATCACAACCATTTTAATAGCATGCCGGCACGCAAGGTAAACCATTATAAACTCCTAGCTAATTAAGCATGGCATGAATAACTATAATCTCTAATTGTCATTGCAAACATGTTTCATTCAGAATGGGCTGAATCATGAACGATGGACTAATCATATTTACAAAAACAAGATAGGTCGAGTTCATACCAACTTCTCTCATCTCAATCATTTCATCATAGCATGACCGAACAGTGTGGATAATAATAATAATATTGCACGTGCATTGGACTAAGCTGGAATCTGCAAACATTTAATTCAAAGGAGAAGACAAGGTAATATGGGATCTTGGTTAGATCAACAATAATGCATATGAGAGCTACTCAACATTTTCATCGTGGTCTTCTCCTCTCGACCCCCAAAGAAAAGAAATTCAAAGAAAAATAAAACTATTTACACGGGAAAGCTCCCAAGAAGCAAAAGAAGAATGGTAAATCTTTTTGGGTTTCATTTTAATGTTACTACTACAAGCATGAAAAGTAAACCAGCTAAAAGATACAACTATTTTTTTGGTTTTTCTCAAGGTTTTTCAAACACAGAAGAAGAAAGCAAGAAAATAAAATAACCTAGCATGGATAGTACAATGAAAAAGTATGAATGCCGACAACTAGAATGAGTGTGTGAACATGAATGTAATGTCAGTGAGAAATACGTACTCCCCCAAGCTTAGGCTTTTGGCCTAAGTTGGTCTATGCCCATGGATCAAAGTGACCCTCTCCGATGTACTGAGGAGGGTCCTCGGGGTGCCACTGGTTATAAAGCTCCTCTGGATCCCACTGATAAATAGACTCCCGATATGGGTCAAGTGGTGGCTTAGGCTTAGGCTCTGGGATTTGTGTCAGCTCCCAGTATGCATAAATGTCCTCGAGCAGGATGAGGTACGTGCCTGAAAGTATGTTTAACAAAGAGGTTGCATGCGAGATAATAGTCTCACACTTAGTTTTAGCAAATATCAAGTTGTACTTAAGTATCTTCTTCTTGTTTTTAACAATAAAGTCATGTGCTACCATACTCTTATATTCTAGCAAAATAGTGGGCAACAACTTTTCCTCTTTCTCATGATGCCTAATAGGTATCTCAAAGTGTTTAGCAAGGCGTGAAGCAAAGATACCTGCAAAGATGGGGACCTTTGAACGGTTCAGACTTAACTGTTTAGCAACAATAACGCCCAAACTGAAAGTTGTATCTCGAAATAAAGGATGGCGCAAAATAGCAAGGTCTGGAGCACTAAGGTTCCCACTGTTCCCGCGACCAATTAAGCATCTACTAGCAAATATTGCAAAGTAACATAGAACAGGGAAATGTATACTAGTAGTCCTTGCATCCGAAAATTTTCTCGTTTCCCCTATAACAATTTGATCAATAAATTCATCCACATCACTAGGATGTGGTTCCTCGATGCTGCCCACAAAGGGTAGCTTGCAAACTACGCAAAAATCATACAGTGACATCTCCTTAAACTCATCATATAAATAAAACTCCACTGAAGGTGGTGATTTTCTAGCATGGAAGTAAAAGTTTTGCATGAAAATATTAGTGAGTAGGAGATACTGTTCACACTGGTCGTGGAGGAAGTCGGTGAGGCCTGCATTCTCAGCCAAATAATAAAAATCATCGTAAATCCCGGTGGCTCTCAAGAATGCATCACAAGGCCATTCGCATGGCCGAACCTTTGCAGTGCGAGGAAGATTGTATTTGGGCTTTTTATTCTCGTTATTCTGCTTATCCTTCGAGCTCCAGCTCGAGGATCCCCTCAACAATCTCTTCATCATTTTCTTTCTCTGAAAAATTTCTGAAATTTTTAGTGACTCAAAATAAAAGTGAACCAAACTCAACAAGATTGATAGCAACTACTCCCACAAGTGCCTAGAGGCTATATCATGCATTAAAACTAGTTTGGACTATATAAATTTGACATGCAAGCTCAAGAACAGGGTCACTTCAGCAGCAAAATTTTGCAATAAATAAAGCACTAGAACAAAAACTAATTGGACCATTGGAGGAGTCACATACCGAAGAACAATCCCCCAAAGCAGTTTTATGAATCGAGCTTTGAGCAAGGAGATCGAAAATGGCAGCAAAACGAGGTAGAACATGAGTTTGAGCTACGGGATGATTTTTTTCTAGAGGAAGACGAAGTGTGTGGGTGCTGGAATAAGTGGAGGGGTCCACAAGGCAGGGGGCACGCCCTAGGGGGGTGGGTGCACCCTGTACCCTCGGGGCCAAATGGGAATCCCCCTGGTGTGTTCTAAGTGCTAAAAATTCTTAAATATTCTACAAAAAATTATACTCCATTTTCAGGGCATTTGGAGAACTTTTATTTTTGGGGTATTTTTTATTGCACGGATAATTCAGAAAACAGACAGAAATACTATTTTTTCTTTATTTAATCTAAATAACAGAAAGTTAAAAGTGTGTACAGAGAGTTGTGCTTTCTAAGTTCATCCTTCTCATGCTCATCAAAAGGAATCCACTAACAAGGTTGACCAAGTCTTGTTAGCAAACTTCTTCCGAGTAACATGGAACCGGAGAACTTTCGAATAACACTAGGTTACCTCAACGGGGATATGCATGTCCCCAACAATAAGAATATCATATTTCTTTTTGACAGTAGGAAGAGGGAATTCAAAACCTCCAATAGTAATTGTTGAAATTTTTCCGATAGAACTGATACTATGAACTTGAGGTTGTTTCTTCGGAAAGTGTACCTTATGCTCATTACCATTAACATGAAAAGTGACATTGCCTTTGTTGCAATCAATAACAGCCCCTGTAGTATTTAGAAAAGGTCTACCAAGGATGATCGACATACTGTCATCCTCGGGAATATCAAGAATAACAAAGTCCATTAAAATAATAACATTTGCAACCACAACTAGCACATCTTCACAAATACCGACGAGTATAGCAGTTAATTTATCGGTCATTTGCAAAGAGATTTTAGTAAGTGTCAACTTACTCAAATCAAGACTACGATATAAATAGAGAGGCATAACACTAACACCGACTCCAAGATCACATAAAGCAGTTTTAACATAGTTTCTTTTAATGGAGCATGGTATAGTTGGTACTCCTTGATCTCCTAGTTTCTTTGGTACTCCACCCTTAAAAGTGTAATTGCAAGCATGGTGGAAATTTCAGCTTCCGGTATCTTTCTTTTATTTGTAGCAATATCTTTCATATACTTAGCATATGGATTCATTTTAAGAATATCAGTCAAACGCATACGCAAAAAGATAGGTCTAATCATTTAAACAAAGCGCTCAAAATCCTCATCATCCTTTTTCTTGGATGGCTTAGGAGGAAAAGGCATGGGTTTTTGAAACCATGGTTCTGTTTCTTTATCGTGCTTCCTAGCAACGAAGTCTCTCATATCATAACGTTGATTCTTGGATTGTGGGTTATCAAGATCAACAACAGGTTCAATCCCTATATCATTGTTATTACTAGGTTGAGCATCAACATGAACATCATCATTAACATTATCACTAGATTCATGTTCATTACCAGATTGTGTTTCAACATTAGAAATAGAAATATCATTGGGATTCTCAGGTGTATCTATAACAGGTTCACTAGAAGCATGCAAAGTCCTATCAATTTCCTTTTTCTTTTTCTTAGAAGGACTATGTGTATCAATATTAGTTTTCTGAGCTCAACTCTCTTAGAATGGCCCTCAGAATACAAAGGTTCCTGGGTCATTCTACCAACTCTAGTCATAACTCTAACAACATTATCACTGTTCTTATTATTTAACTCATTGAGAAAATCATCTTGTGCTTTAAGCACTTGTTCTACTTGAGTGGTAACCATGGATGCATGTTTACTAATAAGCTTAAGGTCACCTTTAACTCTAGACATATAATCACTCAAGTGTTCAACCATATAAGCATTACGTTTCATTTTCTACCAACATAAGCATTGAAGTTTTCTTGTTTAACATTCAAATTATCAAACTCATCCAAGCATTGACTAGCAGACTTATTACGAGGAATATCACCTTCATCAAATCTACAGAAAGAATTTACCTTTACTACCTGTGTCGGGTTATCAAGACCATGTATTTCTTCAATAGGTGGTAAATTCTTAACATCTTCAGCTTTAATACCTTTTTGTTTCATAGATTTCTTTGCCTCTTGCATATCTTCAGGACTGAGAAATAGAATACCCCTTTTCTTCGGAGTTGGCTTAGGAGTTGGTTTAGGAAATGTCCAATCATTTTCATTACTCAATATATTATTCAATAGCAATTCAGCTTTCTCAATAGTTCTTTCCCCGAAAACACAACCAGCACAAATATCCAGGTGGTCTCTAGAAGCATCGGTTAGTCCATTGTAAAAGATATCTAGTATTTCATTTTTCTTGAGAGGATGATCATGCAAGGCATTAAGTAATTAGAGAAGCCTCCCCCAAGCTTGTGGGAGACTCTCTTCTTCAATTTGCACAAAATTATATATTTCTCTTAAGGCAACTTGTTTCTTATGAGCAGGGAAATATTTTGCAGAGAAGTAATAAATCATATCCTGGGGACTACGCACACAACTAGGAGCAAGAGAATTAAACCATATCTTAGCATAACCCTTTAATGAGAAAGGAAACAACTTAAGGATATAGTAATAACAAATTTTTTCCTCATGAGTAAATAGGGTGGCCATATCATTCAATTTAGTAAGATGTGCCACAAAAGTTTCAGATTCATAGCCATAAAAAGGATTAGATTCAACCAAAGTAATTAACTCAGGATCGACAGAGAATTCATAATCCTTATCAGTAACGCTGATAGGTGAAGTAGCAAAAGCAGGGTCATATTTCATTCTAGCATTCAAAGAATTTTCTTTCAGCTTAGCTAGCAGTTTCTTAAGATCATATCTATCATTGCAAGCAAAAAGGTCTCTAGGAGTTTCTTCGTCCATAACATAACCCTCAAGTACAATAGGCAATTCCTATCTAGGGGGAGAATCTTCATCATCACTTTCATTAATACCATCACTTTCAATAATTTCATTCTCTCTAACCCTAGGAAGTTGTTCATTAAGAAATTCACCTAATGGCACAGTATTATCAAGCAGAGAAGTAGTATCATCATAAGCATCATGGATAGTAGAAGTGGCATCATCAATAACATGCGACATATCAGAATATATAGCAGGTGTAGGTGTCGCAAATTTACTCATAACAGAAGGTGAATCAAGTGCAGAGCTAGATGGCAGTTCCTTACCTCCCCTCGTAGTTGAAGGAAAAATCTTGGTTCTTTCATCTTTCAAGTTCCTCATAGTGTTAACAGATATAAATCCCAAGTGACCAAAGAATAGAGCTATGCTCCCCGACAACGGCGCCAGAAAAAGGTCTTGATAACCCACAAGTATAGGGGATCGCAATAGTTTTAGAGGGTAGAGTATTCAACCCAAATTTATTGATTCGACACAAGGGGAGCCAAAGAATATTCTCAAGTATTAGCAGCTGAGTTGTCAATTCAACCACACCTGAAATACTTAATATCTGCAGCAAAGTATTTAGTAGCAAAGTAGTATGGAGGTAACGGTAACGGTGGCAAAAGTAACAGTAGCAGTTTTCTAGTAATCATAACAGTGGCAACGGAGAAGTAACTAAGCATGTGAAAAGCTCGTAGGCAATGGATAAATGATGGATAATTATGTTGGATGCAATTCATCATGCAACAGTTATAACATAGGGTGACACAGAACTAGCTCCAGTTCATCAATGTAATGTAGGCATGTATTCCGAATATAGTCATACATGCTTATGGAAAAGAACTTGCATGACATATTTTGTCCTACCCTCCCGTGACAGCGGGGTCCTATTGGAAACTAAGGGATATTAAGGCCTCCTTTTAATAGAGTACTGGACCAAAGCATTAGCACTTAGTGAATACACGAACTCCTCAAACTACGGTCATCACCTGGAAGTGTCCCGACTATTGTCACTCCGGGGTTTGCCGGATCATAACACGTAGTAGGTGACTATTGACTTGCAAGATAGGATCAAGAACTCACAGATATTCATGAAAACATAATAGGTTCAGATCTGAAATCATGGCACTCGGGCCCTAGTGACAAGCATTAAGCATGGCAAAGTCATAGCAACATCAATCTTAGAACATAATGGATACTAGGGATCAAACCCTAACAAAACTAACTCGATTACATGGTAAATATCATCCAACCCATCACCGTCCAGCAAGCCTATGATGGTATTACTCACGCATGGCGGTGAGCATCATGAAATTGGTGATGGAGGATGGTTGATGATGACGATGGCGAGAGATTCCCCTCTCCGGAGCCCCGAACGGACTCCAGATTAGCCCTCCCGAGGAAGATTAGGGCTTGGCGGTGGCTCCGTATCGTAAAACATGATGAATCCTTCTCTCTGATTTTTTCTCCCCGAACGTGTCAGAGTTGAGTTCGGTGGAGGTCCAGGGGACCCATGGGGCGGGGGGCGCGCCCTGCACCCTCGTGGACAGGGTGTGGGTCCTCCTCTGTTGATTCTTTTGCCAATATTTTTTATTAATTCCAAAACATTTCTCCGTGGAGTTTTAGGTCATTCGAAGAACTTTTATTTCTGCACAAAAATAACACCATGGCAATTCTGCTGAAAACAACGTCAGTCCGGGTTAGTTCCATCAAAATCATGCAAGTTAGAGTCCAAAACAAGGGCAAAAGTATTTGAAAATTAGATACGTTGGAGACGTATCACCCACCCCCAACCCTTCGGGTTCGACAGCCGTTGATCTCATTGATGGCCTTGTTGCTGATCTCCTGCGGCTCGTTATGAACAATTTGCCATCATTCATCACCATGGAGCCCCTTTTGTCATTTTTGAAGGACATATTCTGCGACGCTGTCCAGGGATCCTCAGCTAGCAAGTCAGACCTCATCGACGGCGACCATGAGGAGGAGCCAATCCGTGACAAGTGAGGAAACCCATGATTTTTTTTCTCGAACCCCTTTTGTAGTGAGAACCTGTCCAGTAGTTATTGCTATATTAGATTGTTTGCATCACACCTTGTTTATATCTATGGTTTATGGTTGTTCGGTTGTTTGTAGTTAGCATATGTCCAGTTTCAATTGCCATCTTTGGTTGTTTGTAGTATGCCTTGTTTATTTAAGCTATTAACAGTGTGATGTTCTATATGTGCTAGTATGAACTGTGCAGTTCAATTTCATCAATACCAAATTTAACAATAGCTCTATGCATGACTATATTTGGTTGCTATTAAGCATGTTGTACTCCCTCCAAATCTTTTTAGTTTGCATATAAGATTTGTCTAAAGTCATGCCTCTTAAATTTTGACCAACTTTATAGGACAAAATACCAACATTCACAGTATGAAATAAATACCAGTACATGTGTCATGACTTAAATTTCATATTGTATAACTTTAGCATGCTAGATGTTGATATTTTTTCATATAAATAAGGTCAAACTTTATGAAGTTTGACTTCAAACAATTCTTATATGCATAGTAAAAAGGACCGGAGGGAGTATTGAACATGCCTTTCATTTGATTTAACAATGACACTATTTGGATACTCTAACTTAGCTAGAGGTTAGAGTTAGTTTCTAGCTGATGACAGTTAAAAGGGGTAGAGAGAGATTGGTGGAATAGTTGATTGTATTGTTTGAGCCTCATGGGCATATATATAGGAGTACATGGTCATCTTGGAGTACAAGTCAAGGTAGAATAAATCCTATGTTATCCTACATTTCCAAAATAACAATGATACTCAACAATGACTAACTCTGAACTAACTCTAGCCAAAGAGGTGTTTGGATGACAATGTTAGATTGACAATAAATGCACTAGGAGAACTAGCCCCAATCAACACCTCTTGGGTGGGATAGTTGTTTTGGGTTGGTTTGAGGCAACTAGCTCAAACTAGCCCTCATGTTCAGATACTTTAGGGCTATTTGAGCCCAAACTAGCTCAAACTAACTCTAACCCATGGATCCAAACAGGGCCAATAACTAGTGTACTTAGACCTGCACAATACAAGTTTGAATGACTACGTTTGCTTGTTTTTAAATATTGGGCCTGTTGTTAATAACACACCTTTCCACTTCTTGTTGTTAAATATTAGGTTTTTAACAATTTGTTCTTGCACATGTAGGTCCTGCTGGTAGAGATTTTAACCCACTGTTTGACCCTTTTTGCATACGGAGAAATGAGTTGTCCTTTAATATGAGTCAAGTCAAGACACTCAGAAGATTGTTATGATAAAGAAATTAGCAACAAAAAATAACGAAATCTTTGTCTGCACAATGAAGAAGACATCGGTTCACTATGGGATGGTACTAACTGTTGTACCTTGTCTTTTTAATTCCTTTGCGCCATTTCAAATCTAGAGAAGATATTTATGCATATCCTTGTTTTCAGGCCTTTCCAAAGCAGTTCATTGATGATTACCTCTCAAACCACATGTATGGTCAGGAGGCGAGGAATGTTTTCATACAACACCCACGGTTCAATATTGAAGTGTTCCTGAAGAGGATGAAGGATGGACGGTCAATCATCCACAGGCACTAGCCTAAAGTTGCAAAGACCTTCAACATCAATGAAGGCTTAATATTCGCCTTCCGCTTCAGAAATTTTTCAGATGAGATTTATCTGTCTATGTTCCGTCTATGATGCTAATTTCGAAAGGTTGTAGATGTTGCATGTGAAACTTGGTGCTGGTGCAGTTGTGTAATGGGGTAGCCAAGTGCTGAAGCTATATGATGTTGTACTATGATGTATTTCAATTATGAAATCCTGCTTCCTTAATATGGAAATGAAATATATTGTGTGCTTAATATGAAATGTCAATTAGATTAATAAATGGATTATTAATAATAGGCCAATTAGCGTGCTAATGGCCTTTTCTATTGCAAACGGTCATTGAGAAAACACCATGGGCGATGACCTCAGGTAGCGCACACAGTTTCTAGGAATAAACCATGTTGGATCAATGCACAATCACACACGACATCCTCTTGAAAACTGTTTGCGTTAGGCGACCTTGCACAAATGATTACTACATAAAACGTGTGTGTGATGGACAACCTTTGCCATATAGTTTCTTCTACGCACCATGCGTGATGCATTCAATAACGCAAATGATAAAATTGTTAATATTGTGTGCAATAGCAATGCTATCACAAACGATTTAATGGAGAAATTGTGTGGGATGTACCTGCGAACGGAAACGTTTTCCCTTGAGTGACTGTGTGGGATGTATATACGAACGGAAACGTACTCCTTGGAATAACTGTGTGGGATGTACATGAAGGAAATATGCCCTAGAGGTAATAATAAAGTTGTTATTTTATATTTCCTTATATCATGATAAATGTTTATTATTCATGCTAGAATTGTATTAACTGGAAACTTGATACATGTGTGGATACATAGACAAAACACCGTGTCCCTAGTAAGCCTCTACTAGACTAGCTCGTTAATCAAAGATGGTTAAGTTTCCTAACCACATACATGTGCTATCATTTGATGTATTACAAAACTAGTAAAGAGACTTGTCGGTAACGAGATTGAACTAGGTATAGAGATACCGACGACCGAATCTCGGGCAAGTAGCATACCGATGGACAAAGGGAATTATGTATGTTGTCATAACAGTTTGACCGATAAAGATATTCATAGAATATGTAGGAGCCAATATTGGCATCCAGGTTCCATTATTGGTTATTTATGGAGAGTGTCTTGGTCATGTCTACATAGTTCTCGAACCCATAGGGTCCGCACGCTTAACGTCTGATGTCGATTTGGTATTATATGAGTTATATGGATTGGTCATCGAATTTGTTCGGAGTCCCGGATGAGATCACGGACATGACGAGGAGCTCCGGAATGGTCCGGAGGTAAAGATTGATATATAGGACGATGCTATTTGGTCTCCGGAATGGTTTCGGAATGCACCGGAAAGTTATCAGAATACCGGAAGGGGTTCCGGAGGCAGCGGGAGAGTATTGGGCCTTATTGGGCCAAGTAGAGGGGAACACATCAGCCAACATGAGGTAGTGCGCCCCCTTATGGCAGCCACACCCAATTAGATGGAAGGGGGAGGCGCCACCTCCTCTTACCATATCCAGGAGAGGGGAGGAAGGAAAGAAGGGGGCGCCTCCTCCCTTTCCTTCTCCCTGTGCCTTTTTTTGGGGGGGGGGGCACCAAAGGGAGGAGCCCTAGGGCTGCCACCGTAGCACTTGGGGCGCCCTAGGGGCTGCCTCCTCCCCTCCCACGCCTATATATATGTGGGGATGGGTGCCACACAAGACACAACTTATTCCACGCCGTGTGTCGGCACCCTTCCGCCTCTAGTTTACTCCTCCGCTCTAGATCGTCGTAGTGCTTAGGCGAAGCCCTGCGGGATTGCTACACCACCACCGTCACCATGTTGTTATGCTGACGGACCTCATCTACTACCTCGTCCCGCTTGTTGGATCAGGATGGCGAGGACGACACCGAGCTGAACGTGTGCAGAACACGGAGGTGCCGTGCGTTTGATACTTGATCGGGTGGATCACGAAGGTGTACGACTACATCAACCGCGTTGAATATACATTTCCACTTAAGGTCTACGAGGGTACATAGACACACTCTCCCCCTGTTGCTATGCATCTCCTAGATAGATCTTGCGTGAGCATAGGGAATTTTTGAAATTGCATGCTACGTTCCCCAACAGTACATAATAACGGAAACGTATTCCTTGGATTGTACATACGACCAGAAACGTTTAGCGGGGACAGACTGTGTGGGATGTACTTACGACCGGAAACAATTTTGCATGTATAATTGTATTTTTTAGCGCTACTGTATGTATAACCGTATTTGATCGCTCGCCGGTCGCACACAATCTCATTTGCCGAGCGTGTGTCCAGTAGGCCATATCCCTGACGGTTTCTGGGTTGTTTGGGAAGGACTCCCCTATCGCAGTCACTCACTAGGCAACGGTTCCAAATGTCGTTGTGAAAAGGGGTTAAAAACCGTTTGTATAGCACCTCGTTGTACCAGTGATACATTGCCATGAAATGGTCGGCATTGTTTTGTCTAAGGATAATATGAGTAATACCAACTACCATGAAATAATGCTTCTACTCCATGAACTAAGTAGGTGTACCGGGAGCGGTCAACGTTATTCACTATGCGAGAGACACTACCTACAAGTTGTCCGCTTCCACAATAATCGGCAAATTGTTCCACTTGAGAGCGAGGGCGAGGCCTGATAACCACCAAGTGTAGGGGATCTATTGAGCTTCTTCCAATAAGTAAGAATGTCGAACCCAACAAGGAGCAGAAGGAATATGTCAATAGATTTCAGCAGGGATTCACTTTAACAGCTGCGAAGATTGTTTAATGGTTTGTTCGATCACGAGAATAATTGAAATAACCTGAATTGTAACAAAAGTGCAATGGTGCAGCAAGTGGCCCAATCTTTAATCGTGCTAAGGACAAGCCGATTTTCTTACTTATAGGGATCAAATCACTCTCGAGGACACACGGGAGTTTACCAAGTTATTTTCATCTAGTTTCATTGAGTTGACATTTATTGCCTTGATAATTTGTTGTGTGGTGGAACCTACAATAAATAGATGACACTCCGCGTGTTGCTACGGGAACTGATTGCAATATGGTTGATGGATTTGATATTTTGAAAAATTAATGAATTAATAATATGAGAATTGACTCCAAATATGTATGTGATTTATTGTATCTAATTATTGAGGTGGACCTTTCTTCCATGCATGGTGAGGTGGGCCTTTTCCATGCATGTTTGCATATTGAGGTCGTATGTATGCATGTGGAGAGAAGTAGCTTAATGGGGGTCATCTATTTAGTTAGCTTAGTGGAGATAATCTATTTAGTTATACAAGAACCTTAGGAACCCAAATGGTCCAAACCACATCGTAAGACAAATCACCACATATTGCAGCGGGAATCCTCGATGATATTCTGAGTTGAGAAATAGACGGAAGTTTGCCGCTATAGCAAAACAAAGGAAAGTTTAGCATGCATAGTTTAATAGTTGCAACATGAATTTCTATTGTTTTAGTTAATTTTCAATATTTTATGGGCCACGATTAAATTGTCAAGAGATAAAAAAAGAGTACTAATCTGCATACATAATCTTTTTATCATTAGAGATCATGTATGACCTACACTGAACAAACAAATTAAATAGAATATGCCAAGGGATAGATACATTACATCATGAATAGGATGTGAGGCGAGGATACGAAGTATTGACATGTAGTTTTGATTAAAACCATGTGGCAGGCTAGGTGTAGAATGATTATTATATAGTTAATTAGTCAGAATCATTATTACAATTATAGGGTAGGATATGGGACCGTGTTGTTTCATAATTTTCTTTAAGAAGTCTTCACGCATCTCTACATTATGGGATCTTAGCTCTCCAAAAAGTTTAACTAAATGACATGTACAGACAAGGATAGTCATAGGCTTTTATGAACATAATCAATAGGTAAGAACAGACTCACCTTGTCGTCCTTTTTTGACCATTTTATTCTGTTGTAAAAAAGAGGAACTACAAACTATGACCCAAAATTAAAATAACACACTGGGCACATCAATAATAAAGAAACAAATATTATGAAGGGTACAAATGAAGATAGTTTATTGAGAGGTAAGAACAACCTCACCTTGTACCTCCTTTTCTTTCTTACCCTTTTTTCCTGTTGTGAAGAAAAAGTGAACTAAAGTATATAATTCCAAATGCAAAGAACACACGTTGGGCACTGAAGTAAAGAAATGAAAATTGTCTTGGGAAACAAAAATAAGCTGATATCTGCATATATATGACGTTAGACATGATCTATCAATTTCACCAGTCAATAGCCCTATAGTAAGGTACTCCCTCGTTCCAACAATGTAAGACATTTTTGCAAGCTAACATAGCTTGCAAAAAACGTCTTACATTGTGGGATGGAGGGAGTAGTAGGCACAACTGTCGGTGTCAAAACCGATGGATCTTGGGTAGGGGGTCCCGTACTGTGTGTCTAAGGCTAATGGTAACAGGAGGCGGAGGACACAATGTTTACCCAGGTTCGGGCCCTCTCTATGGAGGTAATACCCTACTTCCTGCTTGATTGATCTTGATGAATATGAGTATTACAAGAGTTGATCTACCACGAGATCGTAATGGCTAAACCCTAGAAGTCTAGCCTATGAGGTTATGATGATTGTAGCTGAATCCTAGAAATCTAAACCCGCTCATTTATATAGACACCGGGGGGGGGGGGGCTAGGGTTGTACAAACTCGGTTACAGAGAAAGGAATCTACATATCTGAATCGCCAAGCTTGCCTTCCATGCAAAGGAGAGTCCCATCCGGACACGGGACGAAGTCTTCTATCTTGTATCTTCATAGTCCAATAGTCCGGCCAATGTATATAGTCCGGCTGTCTGAGGACCCCTTAGTCCAGGACTCCCTCAGTAGCCCCTGAACCAGGCTTCAATGACGATGAGTCCTGCGTTCAGATTGTCTTCGGCATTGCAAGGCGGGTTCCTTCTCCCAATACTTCAACGTAAATTCCTAATACAAGAATCGTGTCCGGCTCCGCAAAACAAATTCCACACGTACCCGCAGAGAGTATAATATTTCACGAGTCCAATCCGCTGACAATCTTGGTGGTATTATATCATCACCCGGCCATTATTGCGAATCGTTTCCTAGCCCGCCTCCCCACGTTTCGGGAGGCGGTTTTCATTGGCACATCTCGTCAAGACAGAGATCATGTACCCTTATTACGGGATTTTCATCAACACAGGCGTGGGTAACCCAACCATCCTGTTGGCACGTCTCCTTGGAAATAGGTATGTTTTAAGACCACGAAGGGACGTTTGATATTCGTCATCTTTATAAAGGGGCTAAGGCATGTCCTTTTCCTTCCATGCTAGTCCCTTCCTCCCTCTCCCACCTCGAGTTCTAACACCCAAGGGTCAATCCAGTCGCTTCGATCTTCCAGCCATGTCCGGACGCAACCTTCAAGGCTGGTGGATGGCCTCTTTTGTCACAGAGGAAGACATCTCGAAGCTCAGGGAGGCAAGATACCTGATTGCGGAGATCTACCACAGGCTTCCTGCTCAAGGGCAGGTTATTCCTACTCCCAGATCCAATGAGAGGGTCGTGTTTATCTCTCACTTGCATCGAGGGCTTGGGTTTGCACTCCATCCCTTTGTTCGAGGGGTCATGTTTTATTATGGGCTAGATTTCGACGATCTAGCCCCGGACTCCTTCCTCCACATCTCGGTGTTCATCACCACATGTGAGGCTTTCCTCCGTATTTCCCCACACTTTGGCTTATGGCTCAAAACCTTTAACGTGAAACCGAAGGTAATCGACGGGAAACAAGCGGAGTGCGGAGGCGCTTTAATAAGCAAGCTTATCAACTCCACTTGGCCAAAGGGCTCCTTTGCAGAATCTTTTGACTTATGGCAACGGGAGTAGTTCTACATCACTGAACCCTGTGGTACAAAGCGGGTAGCTGCTCCTGCGTTTCGGTCCGGCCCCCCGCCACAGCTTGCATCGTGTATCAACAAGGGGCTAGCACTACAAAAATACACTTCCGTGATGATACGTGTTTGTCACAGTAGGTCGCGTTTTTTGTCATGCATGTACATCCATGACAAATTTATGACAGAATCAAGATAGTCATACCTGTGCTGTCGTAGAAGTGTTCCATGACATTACCAAAATTATCATCACGGAAGTGTCCACTTCCATGACGATAAATCGCGCGTCACAGAAGTTCTTTCGTCAAGGGTGACCGACATGTGGCATCCACCATAACAGAACGCCGTTAAGCTACCGGGTCGGATTTTGGATCCGATAACCCGTTAACAGCCACGACCAATGCCGATTTTCCATGTGTAAAATTCTCATTGGTTGACGGATCCACGTGTCAGCTCCGCGTTGGCACAGGTGTCACTCATCCAACGGTCGAGATGGGTCTATGATATGTTGAACACGTGGACCGGCCCAAAAGTGGCCCACAAAGTTTAAATGGGCCGACCCAACCGAAGGCCCATAAGATTTAGCAGACCATAATGGGCCGGCCCAGCTAAAGGCCCACAAAATTTAGCGGACCATAATGGGCCGGCCCAGCTAAAGGCCCACAAGATTTTGCGGACCACAATGGGCCGGCCCAGCTAAAGGCCCAAAAGATTCTACAGACCATAATGGGTCGGCCCAGCTAAAGGCCCAACATTCTCTGTCAAATCGGCCCGTCAATGGCCTGGTCTAAACCTGTCATCAATGCAGCCCATGGTCACTTCTGGCCCGTTAATAGTCCGCTAAGTAATTGGGCCGAATTACGGCTTGGTGTATTTCTGGCCTATTAAAGGTCCGACTTCATTTGGGCCCATTTATAGGCCATCAAAACTTTCGGCCCATAAACGACCGTGAAGGATTTGGGTCATATTCGACCATGTCTGTCATTTGGCCTGTTAGGGGCCCACTATAGATTTGGGCCACTTTCGACTTGTTGTCATTTTCGGCCTGTTAACGCCGGACGTAAACCATGGGCCATATGTGGCCCAACCTCATATCGGGCCCATTAACGGCCCATATAAAAATGACGATAATCTAGCCCGACCGAAGTTCCGTCCTGTTAAAGGCTCGTGTATTAGGTCGGCGCATTTACGGCCCGTATGAATTTCGGCCTGTCAAATATCCGCATCGTAAATGGGCCACCATTTCGGCCTGCTAAGTCCAGTGGGTTATTTGGCACAATCAGGGCCCAATCTCACTTTCGGTCTATTAAAGGCCCATGTTTTTCATGGGCTTGAGATATTTACACCTGTAAACGACCTATTTTTACTGAGGGCCCAAATTATGTTTAGGCCTGTTAAAGGCCCACTATGGGCACAGGCCTACCAAAAAAATTTGAAAGCTTATACTAATTTAAGCCCAGATATTTTTAGTGGGCCACATGCCAATTTCGGCCCGTAATCGTTTTTAGCCCAATTGGAATGGGCCCGACGAATGTTGGCATGTTGGGCTCCTATGAAGCTTTCGGTCGAATACATTACTAAGATAAACCTACACTATACAAAAATAGCGTCATAATTACTACAGCCTGTGGCAGCATCATAAATGTTGTATCACAACAAAATAAATTCCAATCATACAACAAAAGGCCTGTTGGCATAAAGTTTACAGTCCTTCCAGATAAAAAACACCATCAGAAGTATAGAAGCACAGATCATTTGACCTGAGTGATAATGTTTCAGGCTGTAGAATCTGATGGAGCAGCACGATCTCCACCTTTTTTCCGCCATTGCTCTTCAACAACGAAGCGAATGTCTGATAGTCTGGTTTCAAAACCATTCATATCTTGACGACATTTCTCAACCACTATTCTTGTTTCCGAAACAACGTCCATTAGGGATTGGACTTGTGTCTGGAGCGCAGATATATCACTCTGTCTAGCAGGAAGATTTTGTTCAGTAGGCGATTTGGACGAGGTTACCTTGACAACCAACCCAGAATTACGCAGGAAGGTGCTTTTTGCACTGTTAGTGGAGAGATACTGACGCACTGTAGCAAGAGGTGACATTGTGCCTGTCGTAGTCTCGTCACCTTCAGGTGGTTGTGGCTATTCAATCATTTGTTCCATAGCTTCCTGAAAGTTTGAACTTGTAGATTAGTGTACCAGATAAGTTACTAATGAGACAAAAACAAACAAAGTAGGTTAAACGTTTATACATAACTTATTTTGGTGAACTACTGAAAGGAAAACACAATCGCAATGACAATGAAACAAAAAAGAGAGTGAGGATCGGTTACTGCTTTGCAAAAGTTCTTTTTTTTCTCTGAATGAAAATATACCAACATCACAGATCCGCTTACCTTCCCTTTGTTGGGAGAGAAGAATAGTGGCAGATGCGAGTGTTGCCTTTCTTGAAGACGGTAAGGGAGAAGGGGATTCAGCAAAGAGTGAAATGATGGTTGCTTCGGCCGTCAAACTTAGACTGCGGGGAGGTGGGGTTTTGTGATACGACGGCTCGTTACCCGCGCTACGACCGGGTTGACTCTACGCCTGCATACTGCCTTCTAATTTGGTGGATGGCATTTGGGCCCGCCCGCTGCATGGCCCGCATGTCGATGAACAAAAGTAGAACGACATTCAGTAGAGGGAGACGTTTCAATGACCTAGGAGGAGCCAGAAGCGGTAGTGTCTCCAATGTACTAGTAGTAATTGTTTTTCTGGGTAGCTGTAGAGTGTCTCCACTGTACTAGTAGTAATTGTTTCTCTGGGCCCAAGACAAAACAGCCAATCCACACTAGTAAATAGTAAAATCAATCCAAAAGGCGCTACCCACACCCAGCACACCGCCCCCCCCCCCAAAAAAAACCTGGGTGCT